>NC_084985.1:6781890-6799574 GCF_963691925.1 Scomber scombrus
ACATGTTTTGGCCCTCAGACCCGCCATCGGTCGTCTCGTCGGATGCGGTTTCGAGGACAACTAAAAATAAACATGGTGATCTGTCCCGCTTCTCTCTCTCCAGTTCATAAATCATTAACGCGACAAAACTGTTGTGACAAGCAAGAGCGAGGCTTATCAAAGAGGTTTACTGACTGATGAAGTTGGTTATAAATATCTTTATATTGATTTATAACAACAGATTATTCTTATGGAAGTTCGGCACTTGAGCTGCAAAGATTACTCAATTAATCGGTTAATCGTTTAAGTCGTTTTTCAAAGCAAATGTGTCAAAAAGTCAACTTTCAGCTTCTCCTTTGTGAAGGTTTGCTGCTTTAAATCTGAGTTATGTGATAATAAACTCAACATCTGTATATTTTAGGCTGTTTGTTACATAAAAAAGAGAAATTTGAACATGTGACCTTTATAGACTGAACGATAAAAGAGAAAATAATCAACAGATAATAAAACAAATCAAAGCTTTTATTTGACGCAGCACTCGTTCTGTTCTTCATACATGAACAAAGGTTACAGATTTATCTCTGCAATGAAGATACAGAACAGAAAAATACTCATGAAAGTAAAAACAGTGTTGACAGGTTTACAGCTTCACTATGTCGTCACGCTGTCAGGCACAATCCTCATATCTCCGTATTTTATCTTTTTTATTTGATTTTTTCATAAATCAATGCTATTGGTCATTGTTTACGTCCATATGTGAGTTTTACAAACATTTAACCAATAAAATGTATAAAAAACGAGCTTGTGACAAAATCTCATTACTCGATTGGTTTTAAAATAATAATATAATAATAAATAAGTAATATAATAATGTATGTGTACTAATAAAATAATGTTTTTGGCGATGAATGGATTAAAATTACTTAATTTAGTCACTTCTTGTTTATTTTTCTTCCTTTTATTATTTGTATTTTCTAAAAGTTTATTCTATCTACTTATTTTTTATATATATATTTATATATATATTTATTTTTTTTGAATATATGTGTATGTGTATGTATAAATGTGTGTATGTAAGTGTAAGTGTGGGTGTACATATGTGTATTTATTGTCTATATATTACTACTTATATGGTTAATTAGAAGTATTTTGGGAATACTAATTACTAAATTATGTGGATACAACCTTTTTTTGAATTTTTTAAAAATGTTTCCTTATTGCTGAGACTGTTATGGGGGATGTTATGTGTTATGTTTGTTTTCAATTTTTTTTTAAATAAACAAAGCGTTGATTAAAGACATTAAATCACTTCTACTGCTGATTTACACTCAAAAGACACAAATACAACCTGAGACATGAAGAAACTACAATATTCATGTCAAACCATGTGAGCTTTGGATAAATAACGACCCATAAATCGTGCTTAAACACCAATATGAGCGCCTGGGTAACAGATACGTGGTGACTGTTAACCACAAACAACGCAGATGTGATTACGGTTAATAAAATCCTCATTCCAGACAGGTAAATGAGACGAAACCCGCAGCAGGGAACGACCAGGAAAGACTGAGAGTCGAACTAAATCGAATTAAAGTCCTTTCACTCCACTCAGCGAAACAAAACCATGAAGAAAATGTAGAAAAACAAAAGCAACAGCCCACAAAAACCCAACGAGCCGAGCTGACCTAAGCATGTTTCCCACAAGCATCTTAACCAGGGAACAAAAGAGGAATTTAACCAGTTCCACAAGACAATTTGGCACCAGAAAAAAACCCTAAAAAAACAGATTAGCTCAGGTTAGCGAGATAATTCAATTTCCAGTCCTCTTGATTGGTGCTGAAATCATCTTCAATCTTCGATAGAACAAGACGGACCAAAAAAAAAGCTGAAATAACAACATTGAATCCAAAAAAACAGGCAAATTGAGAAGCACGGCAGCGACAGCGACGCCAGAAAAAAAGGACAGACGGAAAAACAACCTGAAAAAAAAACTGACAAATGTACCGAGCTGGAGTGCCGTGACATTTTCAGTCATCCTCTGTCGTACCTTGACCTTTATTTCTCTATCGAAGCTTCAACTCAGGAGGGATTTTAAGGCTAGAATGAGGAGCAGCGGGTTGACAGAACTTCAACTCTCCACTGATGAAAACACCAAAACACAACATTTCAATATGTTTCAATTGTGTGTTTTAACTTTATTTGTGTTTAAATTGTAAATGATATAATTATATATACATGTATGTTTCACAGTTTGTCTTGTTCTGAATTGTTTTGATGAAATCACCAATATTAGTCTTATATTTTTAGATGAAAGACGCCAGATCTATCACATTTAATCAGTTTGAATTGTGTTTTTTTAACATGTTTGTATTTAAATATTAAATATATTCCACAGTTTTGACTCTTGCCTTGTTTTTAATTGTTAAAAAATAACAGCTCCACATATTGGGGAATCGACGTATTTGCTTTCTGACCCAGAATTGAGCTGAAATGACACTTCTGCAGGCTGCAGGTGGGTCAATGAGTATCGGGGTCGACGCCCTTTGGCTGTTTCTCACTTGTTAATGATATGTTAACACTTACAGACCTGCCTCCTGACAGTCGTTGAATAAGCCTCCCAACATTGGGAATACACAGATCAAAAAAAGGTAAAAAAGCTACAAATAGGTCAATCACAGGGCTAACATATAATATACACAACCATTCATTTACACCTACGGGCAATTAAGAGTCACCAATTAACCCAACCTGCATGTTTTAGGTCTGTAGGAGGATGCTGGAGGATTACCTGGAGATAACCACGCATGCAGAGGGGGGGAGAAACACGCAGACTCCACACAGAACCCAGACCAGTCTTCCTGTGAGGAAACGCTGCTAACCACTAAACCACTAAACCACCGTACCACAAGAAAGTAACATCACATCTTTCCCCAAACTCCTCTTTTTAAGGACACACGTTTACTGCTGAATGTACGACCTGCTGTGATATGGTGTAAAAGTTGTGATTTTGTGTATTTGGAACACTGATATTAACCCTTACATGCTGTTCAGGGTCCAATTTGACACTTTTTTTTTTTACATTTAAGGGCTGTAAAAACATCATATACATATTTCTTTTAGTCAGATTTTTTCTAATGTGACCTACAGTTTACAAAAATGGAAACAAAATGCATCATGTATTACATTTTTGTGCAGCTGATGCACATTTTTATATATGCAAATGGACTATAAATGTGACTTTTTGGGGTTTTTAGGTTTCAATTTGCAGAGCAGGTGAAGGTTAACACTTAAACTTGATGAATTTATTAAAATGTTACGAGTCTTTTGAATCTGCTGCTGAATCTTAAACGCCTCCTCCCAAAAAAAGACAATCATTTTCACTTCTTTATTTCACTCTAATCTTCTCCTCCTCCTCCTCTTCCATTCTTTACCTTCAGCCTTTTCACCCCCTCGTTCCCATCGCCTACACCCTGCAGTCACACTGTCACACACACACACACACACACACACGCAGTAATTACATGCACAAACGGTGCTCTATCCTGTGTGATTACAGCCTGTCAGAGCTGGGAAAAAAGGAGCTGCGGTTAGAGAGTCAAAAGATACGAGGACGAGGCTCGTAAGACACGGAGAGATAAACGTTCTGAACAGCCACATGTGGATGCAATAAAACACTCAACATCTCCTCTAACAAACCTCAAAGATGTTCATTTGTTTGGTTACACCATCAAAGAATTTAAAAATAGTCACTTTAAATCCAGAAAAACCCAGTGTAGTGATTCTCTGAGTGATGAAAGCTGACACAGACTAATAAAACAACAAATCAATAGAAAAATGTGACCTATAGGGGGCGCTGCAGCACCATCTGCCCCCCTGTTCAGTGGTGCTAGAGGGCAGTTACTGGTAGCTGCTGCCACACAAACATACAAGCAAGAAGTAGCAGCAACACTGAGGCCGCGCCCAACTGCTGAGATGCTGATAAACGGAGGAGGACGCTTATCAAGCTCAACACATCTGGCTCAGCTCTACTGGAAGTATGTCAGTGTGAGGCTGTGTTTGTGACGCAGAGACGCAGAGGGGCAACGGGGTGACCCAAAAAAATAAGAGGCATCGTCAGAAGAGAGAAATGGAAGTGTTAAAGGGTTCGTGCCCTGCTGAGGTTCTCCTGTGAGGGTTTAAGATGCTCAACCGCTGAGTTTTTAAGCTACAGGAAGATTTGTTTGGAAGGTTTTAAACAAATATGGCTTATTTATTCATGTTTATGTCTCTCACTGTCTGTCTCTGATAGGGTGGAAGATACTAAATAAAGCAACGCAGTCTTCTATCAGTAATAAAACACGCTTATCTGACTCAAGAGCTGACTGTGATAATCCTTAAATCTTAGTTTTAATATTGCAGATGTTTGTAAAATTACAGTTAGTTAATAAGTGGAGAGCTGACCACACTGACATGATAAAAAGATGTAATTTTAAGGAGGTAATAAGCCTCTTGTTTATGTTTATGTTTGACAAGCTGACGTGTTTATGGCCTAGAAGATGAAACAAGGTCATGACATGAGTACAATATACAGAATGTACTTTTTTTGTTAAACATGTAAAATGACTATTAGTTAATAAGTAGTGTATTAAGTGGAGAGTTGACCACACTGACAGATAAATGATGTCATTTTAAGAAGATAATGAGTCTCCAATGTATGTTTATGTTTGAGATACTGGCATTTTTATGACTTAAAATAATATAAATTGAGATTTTAAGAGGATACCAGGTCATGTCATGAGTACAATTTACAATATTTCCTTTTTTTAACCCTTTGCCAAAGTTGAACATATATTGTGCTTTGCTCATCTCATCCACATGACAAATATTTAACTAAAAAGCCAAGAATCGCCTCCATTTATCTTCCTATTCGCTTCATTTAGCTTCATTAAAAAACCCACAAATAAAAATAAATTATTACTGTGGCACAATGTTTTAAATATTTCAGCTGTTTATAAAATTACAGTTAGTTAATAAGTGGAGAGCTGACCACACTGACATATAAAAGACGCCATTTTAAGGAGGTAATTTATGTTTATGTTCAACAAGTTGACTTTTTTATGGCCAAAAAGAATATGAATTGATCATTTAAGAGGATACAAGGTTATGGCATAAGTACAATTTAGAGTTTCTATTATTAATAACCAATTCTTTTTACTTTTGCCCCAGCTCAACAGGTTTATCTCATCTATTTGCCAAATATTTAACTATAAAGCCATCAATCGTCTCCATTTATCTTCCTAATCGCTTCATTCAGCTTCATTTAAAATCCACAAATAAAATAAATTATTAATGTAACACGACTGTCTGCATCCATTCAGACTCATTCCTCTATGTCGCCTTCAGGTCACGTCTACATAGAAGCTTTTTTTTTTTTTAAAGAGCGGCATATCAAACCTACAATGGATGACTGGGTGACGTTATTGCTACTTACATATCACTGATTCCCATAAAAAATGTGCTTTAGAGTCATAAAAGGTTCTGCCTGATCTCCTGCATGTGAGCAATAAATCTGTCACAGGGTTTGATGGTGAAGTCAGACGTAACATTTATGTGCTTATATGAGAAATGTTGCAAAATGTGACAAAGACATGTAACATTAAGAATTAAAAACTTCATATTTTAACTTTCTCTGCATCTCCTAATGAGAAACATTTATACCTGTTTGTCTGCTACCACACTCTCTCCTCCTCTCCTCCTCTCTGCCTGATTCTGGCAACCGAGCCAGAAAAACATGGACACAAACATCCAGTCCAGACATTTATGTAACCTGATCAACAGGCTTTGAAGTCGGCTTGTCTGCTCGTGACACCGAACAATGTGAAAATGAACTAACTGCCGGTTGTGTTAAGTAACGGCTTGTTCTTTCAGCAGCAGCCAGAATAACATGATCGGTACTAAGAAAAGGCTTTTGTAAAAGAAGAGAGGAAGTAAAGAAAAGAAAAGGTAACCAGGCACGTTTGGATTAATAATTATAATGATGATTTCACAGGTTTACATCTGTAAGCACTTTGTAACAAAGCCTGTTAACCTTTACACAATGTTCAGGGGCAGATCTGACCCAGTTTTACACTCGAGAGCTGTAAAAACACCATATACACATTTATTTAAGGTGGACTTTACCTAATGTGACTCCCAGTATATAAAAATGGAAATAAAATGCATCTTTTTTTATACTTCTTGTGCAGCTGATGCACATTTTTATATATGCAAATGTACAAATTTGACCTATGTTTATTAAATAAATTAAAAAATCACCATTCAAACATGTTGTATTCTTCATATTCTATAAAAAATGTCTCTCCTGTAACATAAAACAGTGATTGTGAATGTCTTTTTTCTATAAGATTAATCAAACAGAAGGATTAATTAAACATTTATTAATGAGTAATTGGGAATTTATAAATGTGAATTGGTGTAGACACTAATTGTAAGTCAGAATATGAACAGTATGTAAAGGGTTAAAGCATGTCTAAAGTTAATAACTGAATGAAATGGCTTCACTTTTAGAGTTTGTGGTCACTTACATTTGCTAGAGTCTTTAAAACAGCTAAATAATTAATCAAAGACAATGTTTATAAAGACGTGGTTGATGTGGTTTGGCCTCTTAATAATTATTCCTGATCACAAACTTCCAACTGCAGCTTCCTGACTGATGGTTCTTAAACGCTGACTCAGTCATACAAAAGTTATTTTAGTCAATCTTGGACGAGTTCTTCAGGCGCAGCGGTTTCACCTCCACCGCCTGCTGAAGTCGTTAATCCTAATTCAAACATTAATGTCAAGATGTTTTTTTTTTTTTCCTTTTTCTTCTCCTGCTTACAGTTGGCTACTCCAGATAAATCGTAAAGGTATGTGGACCGACACAAACTGCTGATTTCTTTCAGATGGAGAGAGCGGTGGGATTTTTATGCCTATTTAGGGCGTTGTGGTTTCACACTGGATTCAGACGCAGACGCTGTCACAGAGATGGAACTCAAGAAATGGGAAGACGGAGAGACCCAATACTGATTTTTTTTTTGTGAGGATGGTGGAAAATGAGCTCAGATGAAATATGAAGCTTGATATTTAAGTTAAAACACACACAGAGGTTTGTGTGTTGATTCACTGGCAGAAAATGAATGGAAAGCTATTTTTATTTTAATAATTGAGATTTCTGTTTTTATTAAGCACATTCGTTGGTCCAAGCTGCTCAAATGTGAAGAGTTGCTGCTCCTCTCTGTTTGATATCAAAGTGAATTAAATATATTTGTGTAATGTAACAAAAGATGCAATTTGAACATCTTATAATCTTCATTTTGTCTATTATTTGACATTTGACAGTTTCAGCCTTACGTCAATGTGTGTGTGTATATATCAACTTTATTTATATAGTACTTTTATTTACAGTTGAAAATGAATGACCATGTTTTTATTTTAGCAAACAAAAACAAATAAAAACAGACAGATATTAGTAGATAGTAGAAAGGATTAGTCAATAAACCGCTTGGTCCATAAATCTAATAATTGTTAAGAGTAATTTTGTGAGAAAAAAACATCAAATATGTTGTTTTTATCACATTCAGCATCTTAAATATAGATATATATCTGATATTGTCTTGTTTCTTTAATCTTCTATGATAATAAAGTGAATATATTTGGGTTGTGGATTGTTTGTTGGGACTAATAACATTTAAGGCCGTCACCTTGACCTTTAGGAAACACTTTAAAACATGCTTCACCTTTTACTGTTAATCTATAAACCAAACAACTAATCAATTAATAATGTAATTAATCATTAAACACATACATAGAGATCATGAAACACCGAGAGATAGAACAAAGTTAGTTAAGAAATGAAGATAAACCACTGCAACATATTACATGTGGCATTATATGTGCAATAGAGTAAAAGTCATGTGTACGTGCACATGCTGGCGTCTGGTGTCTTATATTGTTGTGTAACCTCGTGGGCTCGTTGTGAGGAGATTGTCGCTCACAGGGTCGACTTGTTGGATTAAAATGTTGAGGAACGGGAGATGTCAAGACTAAGTGATCCAAATTAACTGCCCAGACACTCTTACACACGTACACACACACACACACACACACATCTACACATACCTACGTCCACTTACACTCTCACAGACTGGCTCCATCTACCTGCTGTGTTTGTCTGGATCATCAGCCAGCTGTCCCACCCTGCTTTACAGGTGGACTCACCATCTAAACAAGGTGATTACTCTACTACACTTTGTATTAACCTGATCTGAAATGTCCCCTCCTTAGAAACACACACACACACACACACACACACACACACACACACACACACACACACACACACACACACACACACACACACACACACACACACACACACACACACACACACACACACACACACACACACACACACACACACACACACACACACACACACACCGCCTCTCTCTCTCTCATTACGGTAATTCCCACAGCACGGCACGGCTAGACTGTTTACATCGAGGCAAGAAAAAAAAAAAAAAGGTGAATTCTGAGTATTTATAATCCCGCCAATCCGAGTTAATCCACTTCAAAACAACTTTATTCTCATGACTCTGTCGGCAAAAGACAAAGTCATTACAATGGGAGCTAATGTTGGGTTTACGACAAAGTCAAAAAAACACTCATATGACTGGATTATTATAAACTGAGCCACACACACACACACACACACACACACACACACACACACACACACACACACACACACACACACACACACACACACACACACACACACACACACACACACACACACACACACACACACACACACACACACACACACACACACACACACACACACACACACACACACACTTTTAACATGTTCACTGCCTGGAAGCTGTTTGGTGTGAAGCTGCTGAAACAAAAGACCTTCTGTATGTGACGGTAATGATGGCGGAGAGTTTGATCCACTAACATCTCCTCCACCACATGGCACACACACAGTCAAGGTTTCACCCCAAATGCCCCCCCTCCCCCCCCCTCCCCACCTCCCCCCCAGACACATGGCTGCCCTGCATGTGAGCATTAGATTCAATTAGATTATCGAATGGAAACCCTGCCTGTACTTCTCTTTGGATAACGTGAATCAGACTGTATTCGATGTTCACATAAATAGCAACAAAAGAGGAAGAAAAATGTATATTTGTGAAGCACAGCACCAAAAATAACTAACGTTTTACCTTTTACATACATTCACATACAGTCCTCTAAATGTGTGCTCCTTTAAAAATCTAAAAGTAGTCCAAGATGTCGCCCATGTCTTGTTGTTGAGTGTTGAGTGTGATATTAATTTGCAAGTAAAAGGGAAGGGGAAATGATTCAAGGCGGTGTGCTGTTACTGTGTCTAAAAGCAGTTTCATGGGAAACACACACAAATACTGAGTGAATATACACCTCCTTAATGGATGACTCACTGTCACACACACATTCATCATCTTCTCCCTTTTTAAAGACAAAGAATAGACCATAAGAAGTCTTAACACTATACTAAAGAGTCAACTAGAAAGAGACAATGTATCAGTTAATTAATTAATTGTTTAGTTAAAAAATGGCCGTCATGTTCCCAGAGACCAAGGTAACGTCTTTAAATAGAGAATTCACTTTATAATGATGTTAAAAAGGGAGAAAAGTAGCAGATTCTCACTTTTAAGAATCTGAATCAGTCGCTGCTTTATGTTTTTTTGCCTCCTAAATCACTCGAATGATTAACCAAGCATTATAAAAGTATCTAAGTAATTAATCAGCTAATCATTTCAGCTGTATTACAAATGTCAAGTGGAGATAAGGCAGAAAATAAAAGCCTTTTTTTCTTTAAATGTCATGCTACAGTACAACACAGTAGAGTGGAGGACTTATGTCTTTCCAGTTCATGAACCTGCAAACATGAACCCTGCTGTTAGCACCGGAGGCATTGACACAGATCTGGTGTGACACGGCAACACAAAGATACACAGAAAGAGAGAGACGAAGAAGAGGAGGGCGCTAAAACCCCCCCAACAAAAACAAACAAGTGAGGCACATGAAGATAAATAAGCGCCGAAGTGAATCTAATCTGTGAGTTTGCAGCACCCGTCATGTGAGCGCAGTCAGGTAGAGAGAAAGAGAGAGATAAAGTGAGAGAGAGAGAGTGAGAGATAAGAATAGACGCCGCCAGCTACTCCGCCTTAAACAAATCGTGACCCTCCTCTTCCTCCTCCTCCTCCTCCTCGATTCCCATTCACACACCCTTCCTCTGAGCTGTCCGCCCTGCACACCGCTCTCGTGTGGCGGGTGACGGCAGATGATAGCACTCTGAAACAATGGACGGCCACTTGTCGTTTCATTTCTAAAGAGTAAAAAAGAAAAACATGCTCCTGTGTTCCTGGGCCCCTCGTTGAGGTTAAGCTCCTGATGTAAGAGATGTGAGGAGCTACAGATGGTCGAGGGGCTGCAGCCTCACGGGTGGTCAGACAGAAGGAAGGAACGAGGGCTGAGTCTTATAATATTAGAGTCAATGGTACTTTTACAAGTTCATTGTGAAGGTTTGATGTTAAATTTGAGCCATTTTTAACATTTAAGATCTGTAAAAACAACCTATAGTAAACATTTCCTCTGGGTGGACTTTTCCTAATGTGATGACGCATCATTTTTTTAAATGTTCATGCAGCTGATACACATTTTCGTGTATGAAAATGTCCAAATTATTACAAAATTCAAGCATCACCATTCATACATGTTGCTGTATTCTTTTATATTCTATAAAATGTTCTCCTGGATCATAAAATAGTGATTTTAAATGTCTTTTTTCCCCCATAAAAAAATAGAATACACACTTCATTAATGACTGATGGGGGAATTTATGAATGTGTATTAGTGTTGAGACTGATTATGAGTCAGAATATGAACAGTATATAAGGGTCAAGGACTACATCCTCTAAGATTTAACTCAAATTTGGACAATATTGAGACACTTCATTTGAAATAAACGATTAAGATAAACAGATTAATTAGTTGATTTTTTTAGCCTCCACTATAGTGCTTCCTTATCTAAATACTTTAATACTTAATACTTTAGTGGCTTAATTCACATAAGCAGTGTTTTAATAAATAAGTTGTTACATTTGTTTTGATTACAGTTTCCAACAGGCGGCTAAAACTCAGCTAATAAGTTTAACCTCAAGTGTAATTTAAGGGTTTAAAGGAGATTGTAGGTGATTTTAACCCCGACTGACATCTACTGCTGTAAGGCCTCAGACGGAGCAGCTGCTGGTCGGGGGGGTTAGGTGGGGGTGTTGGTGTTGGTGGTGGGGGTCCTGAGCCAAATAATGTCACCAAACCACAAGTGGCAGCAGGTGTGACCATGATACAACTTGTAGACAAAAGAGAGAGAAAGAAAGAGAGAGAGAAAGAGAGAGAGAGAGGGGGGGCTTTTCAGTGTTTTAAATGTAAATGGGGTGTGGACATGAAGACGACTGTAGAGGATTATCAGAGTCTGACTGAGTGAGCAGACCAAAGGTTGGATTATTTTTAACATGTCTCATAGAGGAGGGCAGTATAAATGGGTGGGATGTGTGACATGATACAGATTTGACTGTATAGAAGTTTATAAATAGAAATCTTCATATTAGAGCTGCAATGATTAGTCGATTAATCAATTAGCTGCCGTCTTTTTAAAATTTATCACCAACTATTTTGGATAAGGGATTGTTTTGAATCATTTTTTTAAGAGAAAAAGTAAACATTCATTGATTCCAGCTTCTCAAATGTGAATATCTTCTGGTTTCTTAATATAATTGGGTTGTGGACTGTTAATTAGGACGTCTCATGGTGCTGTGAGATATATGTGAGCCATATTTTATAGTCCAAAGAACAAACTGATTAACTGAGATAATAATAATGGATTAGTTGCAGCCCTGTTTCACATTTAGTACAACATAGTACATGTTTAACAGTAAGAGTAAGATTACTTTTTTATATTTTAACAAATGCCTGAATGAATAAGTGCTACAGAGAAAAGATCAAACTTGGTTGAAGAGTGTTTATAATCAATAATTCAGACATGGCTCAGTTTTTAAAAAGTGGACATGAAGCAGAATACAGTTTTCTGAAGGCTCTGCAGAGATTTAAATGCAAGCAACTTTCTTTTTGAATCAATATTAAACATACGTGATTATTATTTGAAACTGTGCTCAGACTCCGACCTGTACAAGTAGCTTTAAAGTTAAGCAAAAACCATCATACATAGATATCAATATACATAACTGTGTAAAGTAGGTGAAGACATGTTGGCCATTCAAGACTTTATGGTGACAGTGACACAGCAGTCACAGTATGTGTTACAAAGCTGTAAAAAATCTACCTAACACACAAAATCCTGAAGCTGTAAAGCAGTTGTTGTGCTATAAAAAAAGGGGAGCAAACGCCACACACTCTTTCTCTCTCACTCTCTCTGTCAGCTGTGAGGTGTGATAAGCGCTCAACCTTAACCATGTATGAACCTCTGCTTCCATTACTGCATTTATTTACCACAAACTGATAATAACGTTTTATTCCCAGTAATAAAAACTAACTGCACAGAGTCCTGAAAGTACTGAAATTAAACCAAATTCTGTAGAAAATATACAGAACATATGCTTTAAAGCACCTTGGTACTGTTACCAACTAATATTCAAACTGTGCAAAGTCTATATAATCCTAACACAAATCTCCTATTCATTCTCTTTGTCTGTCTTTCTGAGAACATCATGCTCAACCTGAACTTTGGGTTGAATCCAAACTGATAAGAAAACATTGAGCTCCAAAAAATGACGTACAAATTAACATGCACTGCTTTTTTCTGCAGCCTGAGAAGTAAAACAGTCGGTTTCTTCAGTTAAATACTTAAAAGACTGTTATATGCTGGGCTTGTGCTTAAAAAAAGTATTAAAAATAAATAGAAGAACTTGGACTCGGACCAGAGCCCGGTTTACGCTACGCTCGGTTAACTGCTGTGATAACAGCTGCTGAAGCGAAGCATCCATGCCTGCTTCTGCACGTCACCTGACACTTCAACAATCCATCCCGCTGTTGTCTCTTCTCTTCAGTGTCTGAGTGTTTCATGCACTGCCGGGGAGATCGAGTGTCATCGATGACACACACACACACACACACACACAAAAAGAAGAAGTGTAGAGTAGATGCACCTGGCATCTTGACGCCGGCTCTATCATAAACAATTAGCAGCACTTGAAAATTTGCCCCTGAAGCTAATTAAGCAGAGAGATAAATGTCTATGAAGACCCCGAGGTGCTGTTAATATAGCAGGCACCGGCCTTGTTAGCTTAAAAAAAAAAGGGCAGCCGTTCGTCCTTCTACTGACCCACATCTTATCTGGGCGCCATACAGTAGCTGAGTAGGTAAACACAGACACCTAAATGTTAAAGTTTATAAGAAGAGAACGGCTCAAAGTGGCGTGAAAGTCACTGAATTTAACACGTGAGTACAAGAATAGCTGCAACTCTCACTTTTAACCCTTACATACTGTTCGGGTTAAAGTTTAACCCATTTTGACATTTAAATACAATGAAAACGCCCTCAATGACTTTCTTCTTTAAGCCTGAAATTGTATGACTTTTCTTAAATTGACCCAGATTGTACAAATAAATGGAAATATTTCAAAATGATGTTGTTTTTTTATGCAGCTGAGTCAGTGTTGACTGCTTGATTGGTTTCATGGTTATAAATGAAACCTACCATTCAAATTTAGTTACATCATTCACAGTCAATGAATGAATGAATGAAGGAATGAAAAGAAATAATGAAGGCTTTCAACATGAGATCATAATTAAGTGTGATTGTGACTGAGATATATATGGATGGGAAATACATTTGTTGGTATAAGGACTAATTATAAAGGGAATAAAACTGACTATGAACATATGTAAGAGTTAAATATGTTCAATTTAAGGTAAAAGACATTAAAGCGTCCATTTTTTCCTTTTAATAAGCTTTAAATGGCTAAAAAAAAGCATATTTTACATCTGAAGTCACACAAATCCACAACCGAGTAAAACCTGAAGATCATTTTCTGGGCTTGGTCATGTTTAAACAAACTTCGTTGTTGCACAAGGATCACTGAAAAGCAGGTATGACATCTATTCAGGTGCCCAACCCACAGCACAGTTTGGTCAACACTGATTCAGCAGCACTGATGAGCAATCTGCACGTGCAAATGTCACACTCCTATCATCACACATCCAATCCTCATAAACAACAGATAACAAAAGATAAGATACTGGTCCAATTAAAGCATTATTAACACCATTATAGCCTCTGTTAGCCACGATGAACTCCATGAAACTCTCATAAAAGTTTCTTTTTTAAACATTATCACAGGTTTAAAAGTTAGTTGTGAAAGACACCGACCTCTTTTCTCCTCCAGACCTTGGAGGAACTGCCTGTAAGAAGCCGCTGAGCTCATCCCTCCCTCCCAGAGTAAAGAGAGAAAGGGAGAGAGGTGGAAGAGGAGGGGGAGGGTGGCAGTAGATGAATGAAAAGAGAAAGAGAGAGAGAGAGATAATTACAATACGTAGAGGAGGAAGTACAGAACAGAGAATTAGAAAGAAATGAAGTGAAAGTGTCAAGGAAATGTATAAAAGTGAGAAAAAGGTGAGAACAGAATGAGTAAAGAAGGGAGGAGAAGAAGGAGGAGACGGAGAAGAAGGAGGTGGAGGGAGGAGGGAGGCTGCAGTTGATCTCTGTGGCCCCAGAAGATCCGTGCTGTCAAAGTAGAGTCATCCGTAATCACGTAGATAATCCTTCATCTCTTACTCGCTTCTTTTCTTTTTCTTCTTCTTGTCTTCTCACCACAAAGCGCGCGTGTGTGTGTGTGTGTGTGTGTGTGTATGTTAGCGTCGGTGGTTACGGTAGCTCTGAGTGTGGCAGTGTGTTAGCTCTAAGCCGGATAGAGGAACTGGACTTTGAACACAAGGCGGGTGATGTCACAGCCAGAGCCAGAAACATGTGTTTCATTTGCCTCTACAGAGTGTGTGCATATGTGTGTGCGTCTCTGTGTATGTGTGTGTGTGTGTGTGTGTCACAGAGGGATTTTTTTTCTCAAAAGGAGGCGTGTTTTTATTACTCAATGCTCAGCTGTGCTTTTTTTTTTTTTTTTTTAAAGCTGCATGGTATGTTGGAGCTGGAGTTCCTGAATGAATGTTTGACAGTGACATTTGTCATTCAGTCAGTTTCACATTGTCTCCTGTGTGTGTGTGTGTGTGTGTGTGTGTGTGTGTGTGTGTGTGTGTGTGTGTGTGTGTGTGTGTGTGTGTGTGTGTGTGTGTGTGTGTGTGTGTGTGTGTGTGTGTGTGTGTGTGTGTGTGTGTGTGTGTGTGGCGGGGTTCAGCTGCCTCCTGGATCAACATACTGGAGCAGATTACAGATTCGAGGCTTTGAAACAAACTGTTTTTCTTATTTTTCTGCCCAGTCATGGTTTGTCTCTGGTCCCACAAAATGTGTTCCTCATGTTAGATGACGGTGCTTTAGCCTCTGCACACTCATCTGTCACCGAGCCAATCTGGCAACATTGAACCAAGTTGGAGAATTAATAACTCATTCATGATGACGCTTATTTTATCTGATAAAAATGGAGAAGGGTGTGGAGTACAGCTGCAACAAATACAACAAAAAAGGCCAAATATAGTCTGGTATCAGCTTTTTCTCTGTCATAGTCAGGTTTTGAACTCTTTGTCACACAAAACTGGTATATTTTCACATTTTTAACATTTAAAGGACTAAACAATTGATCGATTTATTGAGATAATAATCTGCAGATGAATAGATGATGAAAATAATCATTATCCGCAGCCCTACAATGAGGAAAACACCTGATGCACTATCAGTATATACAGGAAATTATATACAAACATTCATATTTGTCTTGTCTCATGTGGTTTACGCCTCACTGTTTAATCTCTTCATAATCTTTAATGTTTAACGTCATAAAATAGGGGGAAAAAAATCCTATCAAACTTCCCACAAACCATGATGACATCACCCGGCGTTAAGCAATAATCAACCTCGATCAATGAAATGTCATAAATACCTTTTACAGTCCTCCTTACACTCCCTCTTTCTATACATATCTTATCAGCTCTGTTTTCTCTTTTTCTTTCTATCTCACAAAAAAGTAAACACAACATGGTAAATAATTACCTGACACACACACACACACACACACACACACACACACACACACACACACACACACACACACACACACACACACACACACACACACACACACACACACACACACACACACACACACACACACACACACACACACACACACACACACACACACACACACACACACACACACATAAAAGAGGGCAGATGAGGCCAGAGCAAGTCCATCGCCACGGCAACCAGCAAGTTGACTCCATATACTAACAGCTTCCTTTACTGTAGGAGGTTTGAGGCCACTTCTAAGAACTATGAACGTCAGCAGTGGTAGGAAAGTGCTGCATTCAACGTCTTTTATTCATTTAAAAAAAGTGTTTTTACATCAGAGGCCGAATGATGGAGAAAAACCTCGGAAAGGTAAATGGACGAGTGGCTGCGGTTCACAGCAGGAGACGGTGAAGTGAAAGTTGGAGAATAGAAAGCTCAAGACTATATATGAGTAGAGTGAGTCTGAAGCATGATCAACAGCAAGAAATACATAAAAATAAGAGCTGAGAAATGTGTCCATTAAAAAATCATGAATCATATTGTTTATAATATAATAGCTGCAATTTATCATGTTGCAACTACATTTCCTGGTGAGACAAAGTAAGCAGGATTTATAGACTCTCCTTTTATCATCAATATGAACTTATCAGAAATCAATTAGAAAGTGATACATTAGAGTTAGAAGTTAGATGGATAGTGTCAAAACTTAATATGGTAGGATTATTAAATAGCTACGTTTCAGACAAGCTTTTATTAACTAACCGGTCCTATAGTGACTGACAGGAAATGGGTCTTTTTAAGTCTTTCAGTGGTTCGCACTGTCACTCCTTCTGTTTGTTTTGTACACTGATGATTGTGTGAGGCGGCATGAGACCAGACATGTCACTTAATGTGTAGATGACTCTGTTATAGTGACTCATCTCCAGTTGTTAATGAGTTCTTACAGTGGTGGGACTTTCCCTTTCTTAAACTCAATTTACTAAAGGCCAAATTTGAGAATCATCAGTATTTATTCTTTTAAAGGAAGCTTGGCAGTTTTGAAGTAAATCTTGTATTGAGTCTTACTTTTAGTTTAATTTACTGTTTTATTTAATTAAACCTGACAAATAAGTAAAAGTGTGATGATGAGCTCTAAAATCACTAACTGATATGAATGATCTCTGTCTTCTTTATCAGAAGAGACGGAAGAGAGCAGGAACAGATATGGTTGCTCTTTTGCCCCGGAGGATATCCGAAGGTTCAGCTTGTAATCGGAGGGTCAGTGGACTGAGGCTGATTAACTGTGATACTGTTTCTGTTGCTGTTATATCTGACAGTTCCTTTTGTATGGTCTGGTTATATATAGTACTGAAACTGTATGTCCATTTAGCTGCATGTGTTTTAGACTCCACCCTTTAAGTTCTTTATGTTTTTTAAGGTGTTTGCTGCTAAATGAATTGCTCCAG
>NC_084985.1:6799774-6859774 GCF_963691925.1 Scomber scombrus
CCACCCACAAACCATTACATGGGAGCAGCTGCACACTGGAGGAAATCTAGGCTCAGTAATGACCTGTGGGATTCATTTCCCCCTTTTCTTTTACTACTTTCTATCTATTCTACTGATGCATTTCATATTGTAAAACCGCATAAATAAATGTGTTCACTGTCCAATGCTCCTATATATAATTGCGCAGAGTGGGGGGGGGGGGGGGGGGGGGGGGGGGGGGGTTCAGTCTTTTCTGCAGTACATAGCGTATTATTACCTTAGTGGGCCGCTTGCCACTGTTGTTTCTCTATAACAATGATAACAGAGGCCGGAAGAGGAAGGGGAGAGTGGAAGAAAGCAGGATGCGGTGTTTGGTGAGTGAAAAGGTTAATGTTCAGTGATCCACGTGTGTTCAGTTTTCAGCAGCAGCAGCAGCTTGTTTTTGAGCTCACAGATAGTCTGAGTGTTTTAGTATGAGTAGAAAATATCCTCATGAAGCTTAATAATTAAAGAAAAGATACCACAGAGGTTCAAATTTAAGGGAAAAAATAATAATTTGTGCTACTGACTGCTTACTTCCAATCTTAGATATTTTACATTATGATAATATATGCTAATAGTAGTCTAGTAATAATAGCGTTGTAATTTTACAGTATAAATTAGGCTGTGTGTGTGTGTGTGTGTGTGTGTGTGTGTGTGTGTGTGTTTGTGTGTGTGTGTGTGTGTGTGTGTGTGTGTGTGTGTGTGTGTGTGTGTGTGTGTGTGTGTAGGTGTGCAGACAAGAAGTGGCAAACTAGAGGAGGCTCCTGAATTAAAACTGCTTCACATAAAAGTCTGAATATTCATAGAAAAGAAGAGAAAGTGGATGAAAAGTTGATCATGTGGATGAGAGAATGGAGAGAGAGAGAGAAAATGGGGAATGAATGAGTAGAGTAGGTGGAGAGTGGGAGAGAGAGAAAAATAAAGCAATGACGGAGGGGAAAAGTAATGCGGTCAAATATGTGGGGAGAGAGAGAGAGAGAGAGAGAGAGAGAGAGAGAGAGAGAGAGAGAGAGAGAGAGAGAGAGAGAGAGGGAGAGAGAGAGGGAGAGGGAAAGAGAGAGAGAGAGAGAGAGTCCACAGACACACACTTACACAAACAAATATGATATACTGCACGACACCACACACACACACACACTCAAACACATGTCCGATGCACATAGTTTAGTGTGTCCTGCTTCAGATTAAATTGCACAGCTGTTAAAGTGACTTGTAGACAGACGGGACGAGCTCGTCCTTCACATACAGTCAGTCTCATCTACATATAGCAGGCCGGCGTGCGTCACACAGTCCGCGCTCTGTAACAATGTCTGATTCCATCAGATCCAAGTTAGGATTCTGCTGCTCTTAAATATGTTTATTTAAGTTACTCGTATTTAAAGCCCCTTGCAGTAACATTTGTATTTTACCCTTAAGAGACACTTCCATCTTTCACTGGGAGTGGGACGACAAAGGGTTTTATAGTGGATCATGATAAGAGACACTCAGGATAAGTTGATTGGTTGATTTCCATTATCAGGATGGTCATATATCACATCTATCATCGTCAATATCATTAGCATACAGTCCTTTATTGATTCCCTTATTTAATGTGAATTGCTGCAAAGGAGAGCACTTTCAACATCTACCAACATGTTGTTCTTGTTTTTTTAGGCAGTATGTGCTGAATTTTGTTGTGTATTTTTTACACAGTGACAATAAAGTGAACTTTTTTGGCCAGAATAATCGTCCCATCTCTTCTTCCCACTACAGGTAGGAGCAAAATACTGGTCAGTGATCTTTTTACTCCAATTTATGAGAAATTACTTGATTTAAAGTTGACACTGCACATTAAACTCTTCGTTTATTCATTACTGCCATCATAGTATTCATGTTGTTAACGTACGTCAACAGAAGATAGTGATTATAATCACTCCTGGGCTTCATTATGAGATGAGAAGAAGCTCCTGTTAATGTTCCTGTCCCTTTGTGTGTGTGTGTGTGTGTGTGTGTGTGTGTGTGTGTGTGTGTGTGTGTGTGTGTGTGTGTATTAGTGAGTAAGTGGATGATTGCGACAGAGACACAAAGACAGATAGATGTGTTTTTAATGTGTTCCCTAATTCCTACAAGCTGAATGACTCAAATCCTGTGACGCGGGCTCTGAAGACTCCCCTGACTATTGGAGTTCCCCGAACTGTGAGAGCCGAGCGTCATTAAATATTCATACATTCATATTTATATATATTTAAAAAATGGGGCCAGCTTCAAAGAAACATGGTCAGCACAAAATGATCTTCAAGGGGGAATCGCTCTGTATGCTTTTATGTTGCGTTACGAGAGGCCATCCTTGAGGAGGAGAAGAAGAAGAAGAAAAAGTCCATACATTTTATGAGGAGCAGCTGCTATTTCTATACCAACTTCAAGGAAGAAAAATGCTGCTTGCCAACTATTACTGCTGTGTTTCAAATGTACCATTTTCTGTCAGTAAAGAAATATACATGTACGTCGTCACTCGCAATAAATGACTAATTACAAAGCAGCAACCAGCATGGATGAAAAGCTGAAGCAAATATAGAAACATTTTAGGGTGCAGTTCCTCTACTGGCCACTAAAAACTGTCTCCAAAAGTCCTCCTTCAAATACATTGGCAATACATTTTATGATCTCTATTGTATGTTTTTTTTCTAATTATAATTAAATTAAGAGAATATTTATGCAAAAAAAAAAAAAGAAGAATTAAAGAAAGAATTAAAAAAAAGGTGGAAGCTGCTATTCCAATACAAACTTCATGGGAGAAAATACTGTAGTGTCTGAAATGTGCCATTTTCTGTCAGTAAAGAAATATACATGTCATACCATATACATGTACGTCATTCACCATAAATACAGCAAAGCAGCAAACAGCATGGATTAAAAGTAATAGAAACATTTTAGGGTGCAGTTCCTCTATTGGCCACTAAAACTGTCTACAAGAGTCTCAGTTTATAAAAATCATCTTCAAATACAAAGGCAATACATTTTAGGATCTCTATTGTATGTTTTTTCTAATTATAATTAAATTAAGAGGATATTTATGCTATAAAAAAGGTGTATTTGCTTGACAGGTGTCTCAGCCTATCACACCTATCCTTTGTGGTTGCTGCTCATTCACTCATCAAACAACAACAGACTCTGTATCCATGAATATAAAAGTCCCTTCCAATGACTAATGAATAAAGTATGTTTCCTTGTTCAGGAGGATCTAAAATTGACTTTAGTTTACATAGTATTAGACGGCGTTGGTATTCAGTCAGGCGCTCGGAAGAACAAAGAAGCCTGGAATAAATGGATCAAGGTTTCTTACTGTGTACATTTACAGACGGAAATGGAAGACTTGGAAACGTTGGGTACAGACACAACCGTGCGTGTGTGTGTGTGTGTGTGTGTGTTATTCGGATACGATCAAAGAAGATCAGAGGAATTATACACTTAAACAGAGCCAGGAACGGTCTTATGACTACTTAAAGAAAAAAGGATAAACACATTCAGATAGATGATGGTGAGTTTTTGCCCGGAAGGAACCGGCCCAGCATCTTCTAGCAGAACAAAAACATCACGATGTCGCTCGGTGAATCACGCTGCTGGTATTCTGTATCATGTTCGGTTAGTCCGATGAGGAAAAGACGAGTCAGACGTTAAACTTAGCAGAGCTGGAAGGTCGGTATGAGTGCGTCTGACAGGGTTAAACACATCCAGGAACTTAAAAAAGACCAGAAAATGACTGTGTGTTATGTGCCTATAGAAATCATTAACTCTGGTCATGCTTTAAGAGGATTCCTGCAACACCAACCGGCGCTGTCTGACCCGTCTAGCGGCCGGCTGAAAGCTCTTCATTTCATTAGACAGTGTAATTAATAAGCAGTCATTTAAAAATTTAAATTTTTTAAAAAGGCCTGGCTTAAGCAGCTGGAGAGAAAGAAGAAGAGGAGGAAGGAGGAAGAGGAGAGGATTAGATATGAGGAAACAAGTGACAGGCTTGTAAATGGAGCGAGGGAATAAAGGAGGAAAGAGCTACATTTACAGTAAATTGATGACAAACTAAATCACCTGTAACTACAAAAAATAGTACATCAACTTCATGAAATTGTGCCAAAGGATAAGATATTGTTTCCTCTACTGGTTTATACTATTACTCTCATATCCCATAATCCTGCTGCCCTTCATTCAGCCATTTCCACTCATACACCGGTCACATATCGTTGTTTAAATTTGAGAACAGATGGTCCTTCAACTTAACTCGAGGGAAGGTAAAGTTACCAGACACTGAGAATTATTTGTCCATATTTGGCCGGTGGTAATCTGGTCACACCCCACAGCAGCAGCAGCAGCAGCAGCAGAATATAAATTCACTGATATAATTTACAGAATGACACGAGCATCTCTCTGCAGCTCAAGAAAAAGGAGCGTGGAAGTCCCCTCTCTTAAAAAGTCAGCGTGCTCTGCATTGACACACCTATACGAAAGCAGCTATTTCCAGCCTGTGTGAGGAGGAAGAAGGCGCTGTGTCATCCCCTTCCCCCGCTCCCTCGCCCCTCGCCCCTCTCCACCACCACCCTGAATTATCAGCTTCCACTGTGTAAATGCGACTCGTGACCTTTGCTTTAAACATCATCCACTTCTTATGTTCCTATTTCACTATGTTGGCCTTTGTATAGCTGTTATATATAGCCGTTAACACACATACAATTTAATCCTTAACTTTATGACTTATTAAAATTAAAAATACAAAAGCTTTTTTGCCCATATTGTAAATATTTGTGGGTGTATATACAGTAGATATAAACATATACACACATGCTATTTGTATGTATATGTTTAACTATATAGTCCTTGCATATAGTTTTTCCATTTAATTTCTTCTTTAGTGCTACTTGTATAAACTTTGCTTTACTTTTATTGCCAAATTAATTGTTTTATTCTAATCTAATTTAATATATGTTAATATTTGCAGTAAGTTGTGTATGTGAGAGTACTGTATGTAGCATGGAAAAGGATGCAACTGAATTTCATTATGTAATCCTGCATGGTATAATAACATCTAAAATTAACTCTGAACACATTTTATGTATATTCTTGAAAGTTATTGTCACATTAAAGAAATTTTAAGTCACTTTATTGCATTTAAGCGATATTGACACATGCTGATAGCTCCATAAAATAAATTACAACCTCGACTTGAGCAGTAATCAATACTTAAATCATTAAAATGCTAAAATAAAAACACCAAGTCGTGCAGAAAAAGCTGTTTCTCTCTCTCTCTCTGGCTCTCCCTCTGTGGCTCATCTTTATATCAACTCAGTATCAGCAAGCCTCCACACCCTGTAATGTGACAGCAGTCAGTCATAACGCACAACATGCAAATACCGATGTGACTGCACCCAGCAGACCCCCCGACACACCCTGTGACCACAAACAGCTGGGGAATAGAGGAGGAGGGGGGTGGAGGGGGGTGAAGGAGGCGTGGGCGGGCAGCCAGGGTGTCAGCGGAGTACGAGATGATGACAGATGGATTAACGGTGGTCAATAGATGCAATTTTGAGGATTTTAAATACCCTAAATAAATGAGAAAACTTCACGAACCCTCCTCCTCCTCCTCCTCCTCCTCCTGGTGGATGGTTTTGTGTTCCATTTTTTGATTCATCACTTCCTGTGTTTGGAGATACTGCACCAGAAACATGCTTTTACTGAGCTGTAATTAGGGTGAATCAGCCCCGGCGAAAATGTGGTGGAATTTAAGCTGATAAGCTGTCTGAAGCACAGGCTGTCGGTTCTCATTGTGGTCAAACAGTAGAGAGCAGGAAAAAGGGGGGTTTGAGAGAAAATTGTAAAGAAGTAGAAGAAATTTTAAAAAACTCCAGGCAGGAATAACGCAGACTGGGTGCGCCAAGAGAGACAGGTGGACTACAAGAGGCTGCAACAAATGGAAAGCACATGACTTGCATATCGCATTCGCCCCACTCCCTCCACATCAATCACTCACATCACGTCAATCACCATGTCTCTTCTCTCCCTCTATCGGCCTTCGCTCAGTGCTAAGGAGCGTTTTTGGGATGGGTAGGGTATTAGCCAGTTGTTCTTGTGGCTTGTATCCAGGCGTGAGGGGGAATTTTTTAGGGGCCAGCTGTGCCCACACACACACACACACACACACACACACACACACACACACACACACCTGTTTAAAGCTCTCTCACTTACCAGCTGTCTTTATTTAAAGTCTGGGAGGAAAGCTGTCGTCATTTATTTGGGCAGGACGGAAGCTTTTCATCGCCACGTCATGCAACTATGAAGTGAACTCTAGCATCAATGTCATCTCTACATGCATGATGGATGAGTAAAGTGTGTTTTTTTAAAGTAAAATTGAATTTTATACTTAAAAAGAGCTTTAGGGAATGTAGGTTAAGGAAGAAACTGATGCTCCCAGTGATACGCAGATTCAATTAGAGGCCGCAAATGAAACACTGCGATGAGGTTAAATCATCAATGTCGGAAATTTACTCCCCCTCCTCTGAGATAATCTTACATTTCAAGGAATCGCATGGCAGATTTCAGTTTATTTGCAATATCCTGCTTTCCGTGTAATGTCTTATACTGCAGAACACTTTACTGAGCACTTTTCAGGCAGAGAGACAAACAGAGGCCACTATTATTACACTGTATGTGGCGTACAGGAAATTGCGCTCATATACTGCGAGGCCTCGGGAGCCGCTCTGTTTCAGTGCAAAAAGGAAATGTGGTGCATGGAGAGAAAGTCGCCTTCATTCCAGCATCTAACTTCACTTCAAACAGTGAATCAGCTACTTATTCCAGGACATTGAGCAGAGAAAACGTGTTACTGAAACTAGTGTGATGAAGTAATTGTGTCTATTAACCAGCGTGTCAGCGTGGGTGTGAATTTGAGCAGCGGCCAAAAAATTTGAGAGCGAGTCGAAGGATTTTTTTTTTCCACCCTCAGACATAACAAAAGGCGGCTGCTGCAGGAGAAAGCTACATATGGCCGCAAAAACGGATGGTATAAAAATAGGCCTTTGTTCGCTCCTCGTGCCTTTCCTGCTCCCAACCTCCTTTCTCTGATCCGATCCTCACTGAGCGTCTCCATTTTTTCTGCCAGTCATTCAAAATTTTCACAGTTTTCACACTTTCGCTGCCCCCTTGCATCTGTTTCCTGTTCAATAAGCATTTTTGTCCTGGATTCACAGAGTTTACATTACGTTACAGTTTGAAAACGATTAGGTAACACCTCTCCAGCCGGGCCAGACTGCATTCCTCCACTCCACTTTCTCCTCCTGTCAGCAGCTCTCACTATGCAACGTTTACACTCAAAACACCTCGCTGCATTCCTGTAGTAGTGCCGACGCACGGCCTTCTTCATCTGGCTGATTAGAGAGAGCTTTACAAGTACTGAGTGAGAGTACGAGAGAGAGAAAGAGAGAAAAGAGGTCAGGTGAAAAGTTGGGTTGTCTTTATTGGGACTGAGTCTGCTGAGCCACAAATCTTACAGAATAAACTATTATAATAAGCATCATTCCTACACAGAGAGATGTTGGATATCTTTATCTTATAATTATGTCAACTTGACCTTTTGGAAATGTTGATGGATCTTTTTGACATTATTATTCAAATTATGAATAAAATAATCGAATTGCCAATAATGAAAATACTAATAGTTAGTTGCAGCCCTAAGGGATAATTATCTACAACTCCAGTGATTATAATTATAATATTATGTGCCATGTTGGTAATTTCTGTGTTTCTTTTGACTAATTTTGCATACTGTATTTCAGTAATTCATTCACAAAATTGTATGGAGAAACTTGAGCACCTTAACATGGAGACTAATGTGAAATCTAAGAGGGAAAACTGCCAAATATATATATTTATGTGCACTAGCTGTTGCAGCAAGTGCACAGATAAAGTGAAGTTAGCTGCTCTTTGGCACAGTCTGAACCTACTCCTGCACTTCACTGCTGCTCAAATGTTCTTTTCCCAGCTTCAGAAGCTGTTAACGGAGCATTGTGTAATACTAATGAACATGTTCTTACTTTAGAGCACTACTCTTAATGCCAAGAGTCATTCAGACATCATTTCAAGTGGGACTTTGGGGGTTTTTTTCCCACAGGGTGAGAATTCATTCAGTGGTCGACCCTGAGGGTGGAGGGGGTGAAAACTGCATTCAGCATCAAGTTGAGTTGTAAGGAAAAACAACACTGAATTCAAGGATTGCATATAAATGCACCACTCAGGCATTAATTTCACTTTATCTGCACTTTTTTAAAATAAATATTATATACAAATCTAATGAGGACAATCATATCCTGTCAAAATAGGCTTGAACTCATTTACGTTGATGTTGTAATTTTAGTATTTGTGACATTTGATGATGTTTTATCCTTTAATGATGGCTCCACACTTCCTGTCAGCAGCAGTGTATCTCTAAGCAAAGCACTTTCACTTCAGCTGCTCCAAACTAGATTTTTAAGACTCATGGGCGTTTTTTTAAAGCAGTGAGGCAAAGTTATTTGTTTGCAATTTCCTGTTTTCTCCTGGGGCAAAGGGACAGGAAAAAGCCAGAAATGGGACAGACAGAAAGAAATAAAGAGCTCCCTGACCTCCAGCAAGGGTTTGATTTCAGAGAGGATGGATAGAGAGACAGAACAGTACGGTAAAAGCTGGAGAAAGAGAAAAAGGGCGATACTAAAAAGGACAGATTAAAGAGAGGCAAAACTACCAAAAGGAAAGTAGGGGATAAAAAAGAGAGTACACAAGATAAAAAGGGAGTGATAAAACCAAAGTGAGAGGAAGATATGTGAGAGCAGTCCTGTCTCCTCAGCGTCAGAGATAAAGATTTCATTCATTTGCCTGGGACAAACACCGCCACTCTGTGCCCTCCTCTGGCCTCCTCCTGTCCCCTCTGTTCCTTTCTCTTGGCATTTGTTCCTCTCACCTCCTCCCCTCCTCCCTCTCTCTCTCTCTCTCTCTCTTATGCCCTGCTTTCCTCTATTGATGTGAACACAGTGAAAGGGTGCAGGGCTGTGATCTAGCTCCGCTCACACCAGCCCACTCCACAGTGTTCGGAGAGTGGGGGGGGGGGGGGGGGGGGGGGGGGGGGGGGGTACAAGCCCTGTGGTACAAGTCCAAAAGAAGGTCCTGACTGGCAGAACTGAGTCTCTGGACATGATTTTAACAACTCTCCAGACCAGTTTAAGTAAATGGAACGACTGCAAAGCCCGGAGACGGCGTGCTCGCTCATCCTTGAGTCCTGCACGAGTCCAGCGGAGCGAGAACACTTCACTGTCAGCTAGGAAAAAAAGACATACAGAAGCAGCAAACGGCAGCAAATACCCTTCCTGCTGTTTACATGTATAACTGGCTGGTGTTGATGTTTGTAATGATGATTCACACCACTTAGCTGAAAGCTGTGAAATTGACACACAAGTTCTTACATGACTCAGGAGAATAATCAGAGCTCCTTTTTGGCTGCGTCATTGTCCCGAACACTCGCTGATTTGAGTCTGAGCCGCCCCTTTTTAGGTCAATAGGACTGTGATTATTGTATGCATGTATGTGGGAGTGACAGCAGGGTAACAGGGTGAGTTCAGAGAAAGTCCTTCATCGGAGCGTGACACTGAATCATTACCAGTTTCCCCGCAGCTGAGCTTGACCTCTGACCTCCCTGAAGGGACGCACAAGACAAGAGGGAGCTATATAAAAGTACAGATTGCAGCTATGCGTTGATATAAATAGTGTTTCTGGTATGCATGTAGTAAGTGGTTATGACACGCACACGCAATGCTGCTACAACATGAAGGATGTTGATTCATAACGTCACATGGTCTGGATAGAGATCTAAAGAGAACACCGTGATCCTCAAATTCATTATTCAGGCGTATTCAGATGACGTGAGTCCTGAAATGTAAACAAAATACACCGTAACATTTTACTGTGGTAACTGGAGCATGTAACTTGTAAAAGTTAGAGGAAGGAATGAAGTCATTTTTCAACTATTACATTAAAGAATACGATCATTAAAAGTGTTCAGCTCTGCTCAATTAATGACTTTCAGTAGCCAACAGTCATGATGTGAGTTTATATTTTATATTAACACACACCCACTAATAAAATCTGATAATAATACATCTCTTTATAATTAAATTGTACTTAAATCAGGTCTTCTAATACACTCAGAAGTAGATCCGACCGATATATTGGTCAGCCAATGCTATCGGCCGATATTGACCTATCAATAACAGCAATAACAATATCATCTCTGGTACATTACCACTCAATACCAATATTACTCCTACTATATTGCTGCTCTTCTATTTTACTGCACACTTGCTGCTGTAATAATGCAAATACATTTTACCCATTGTGGGACTAATAAAGGAATATCTTATCTTATCACACATATATCAGTATCAGAACATGTTGTCCGATGTGTGCCGATAAATTCTCTTATTTTTTGAAGTTATACATGCAGAATTTTATGTATATTTGACCCTTTTTGTTAATCCAAGTTTGATATATGAATATGTTTTTAAATTATTAAATTCTCAGAGAAGTTTACTGTTTTAGTGCACTGATTGTCCTTTTATACATTAGTCCGGCTCTACTCAGAAGTCATGTTACTGTTTCTGCTCTTTCGCTTTATTGCTGTGCAGTGTTTTTCTATCCCATAATGCACCTAAACGTCTCCACCAGGCCTGCGCTGTAACAGAGAGGGGAAAGGAATGACAATCCCCCAATTAGGAACAATCACCCTTTTCTTTTTTGTTGGACTAAAGCTGACCTTGTGTGTATTCCTCCTAAAAATAACCCCCCCCTCCCCCTCCCTCTCACACAACAGAATACAGAGTGTGCCAGAGCAGCATCCTTTACAACAGACATCTAAATTAAAGATAATGTTATTCAGCTGAAGTCCTGATGCATAACAAAAGATACATTAAGGATACGGACTCCTTCTGAAGAGTTGCTGTAATTCAGTTTCTGACCACTAACGGCAGCACTGAGAACACTTCAGTCTGTGTGTGAGGAAGAAATCAACACAACATGATTGACTTTAGTGGAAAACACTTCTTCCTGTCGCAGTATTTCATGTATTCTCCTGCTTTTAAACATGCATAACTTTGTTTTTACACCATAAAAGTCAATTAGAAAATTGCAGTAAGTTTATATTTTAACATTCTTCCTGTTATAAATGTTACAGATGTCGATCCAGGTGCTGGAACTGGGCTAATTTAGCCTAATTTAGCTCTACTAAATGACACAATTACAATAATTACATTTGAAGCATTTAGCAGACACTGTAAAATAGAGCAACACACACAAAGACCGAACTGTAGACTGTTTGAAGATGCTCGTCTGTTGCAGGTATGGAGCTGAAATTTAACCTAAATACTGATGACAAGACAGAGTTTGTCCCAGGAAATCAGTCAGCTGATGTTACGAGCACATCCTGACAATATCTCATCTTTTATGATCTATTAGTTACTACACGATGATCTAAACAGTGTCAGTATTTGATGAAGAACCTCTGATATTTTTCATCTATAGCTGTGGAAAACACTGCAAGAACAGAACAGTCATTGAAATAGCAGCACTATTATTTTACTGCATTGCAAATAGGTTTTACTTAGAGCTTTAACTGCAGTCATTAAGATGATAAATCTAAATTTCTAGTCAGAATTCATTCATTCAAATCTCCAGTCAAATTAAAAAAAGTTTAAAAGATGTTTAGAGGCTCTTGGAAATTTATTGTGCAATTAGACTTTATCAAGCTAGTTAACAGTGTCTATGTTCCCGAAGAGGAAACTTTAAAAGGTCAGACGTTATTGACGGCTGACTGAAGCCGACTACAGACAGACACATGAGACATGTAAATGAACAATTCAGAGGGTGGAAAGATAAATAAGAGAGACAAGAATCTGCAGGGCAACAGCAGAGAGGAAGAAATGAGTGACGGAGAATTAGAGAGTAATCCTTGAGGAGAGAGAAAGAAATGAAGAGAGGCGGGGTAAAGAAAACTGCAGTGTGTGTGTGAATTGCAGCTCATTAGGAAACTGGGCACAATCCCAACTCTCTGAATCTTCTTCCACTTCCACACAAGCAGAGGTAAGAGGTCAGCGAGAGTCGACTTATCTGATGCTTGAAGAGACGTTTCCTAAAAAGACTCCTCACCCCCTTCAACCCCGGGGGCAGAACTTGCCTCAGTATTAGAACAAGACAAACCCAAACAACATCTAAATACATTCTGCATTGGCCCGAGGCAGCGGTGGAGCTATTGTGAGCGTTAATCGCATGTGTCAATCTTTTGTATCCAAGGGAAACAAGTTAAAAGGTTAAACCAATATTTCTTGCAGCGTTTCAAAGCAGAGATGTGTGCTGCCTTTGTCTGAAATAAAGAAAAACCTTTATCATAAAGAAGTCAATACACTTATGTATCAAAGAAGACAGGAAACGAGTGATTCATGTGTATCTGCTATGTGTCTCTCTCTTAATTACAGCAGGTCTGAGCAGCTGACAGGTAGAAGTAAAGTCGGTGTGGACGCACTATTTACATATCAGACCATCAGACTGGAAAATATGCTTGTTTGTAAAGGACAGAGATTTTCCTAACAGCTCCTTCATCACAGACCAGCCGCTGAGCAGACAGATTGGTAAACAGACAAGACTGTAGACAGACACGCGAGCTAATAACCTCACAGGTGTGTGTGTGTGTGTGTGTGTGTGTGTGTGCGTGTGTGTGTGTGTGTGTGTGTGTGTGTGTGTGTGTTTTACATATTAGGATCCAGGTATGTGCTCAACAAAAGCAGACATGTCTTATCTGCCAGAATGCACACAAGCTGTAAAAAAAAGAAAAAGAAAAAGAAAAGAAAAAAAAAGACGTGCCACAACTGGACCGGTGCCGACGCTGGATGATTGTAGTGTGCGCTGCTCCAGGAGGAAGCAGGTGGCACCGACTGATGATGAGTCACTGACACACAAAAATGTACTCCTATACTTGTTAGACAATCTATATTCACTTCCAACTTAACTTAAATGTAATTCTAACTTAAAAGAGTCCTATAAAGAAGTGAAGACTAGTCACAATGTCCTTACTTGGTCGCTGCCAAGCTGTAACTACCACAGCTCGAGGCTGAAATTCCAACGACAGGCACGAGACGCTGGCTCCAATCGACTCCCATTCAAAAAACTTCAACCCCTCTCTTTAAATACTATGTCATTCATTCTTTTTAACAAGTCATTAAGGTCTCAATCGTTAAATTCAGACCCTCTAATAAATGTTCTGGTGGTCATTTTGGAAGTTACTGCTCGTAAATAAGATTTGAAGACTTTTAGTAGATTTGATGCCATGTGGGCTTTGATTCAGCTGGCTCACCTACTGCTCTCCCCGGCTCCAAAACTCACAATAGAGTCAGACTGTGATCGCAATATTTTGGTAAGTTTAATATTACTTGAATACACACAATTAAGCGTGTTTCCACAGCGTAAAAAGGCAACACCCCACATTCCTGATTTGGGAGGTTCTTGCTTGAAACTAAAAAGATGGCAAAGACAATGAGCAGCGACTCCAACCTACATTCATCTTCATTAGAAAGAATTACGGTCCCTGCACAACACAAACAACACACTTTACCATCACCTCAGCTCTTCTTATTGTACAAATACATCATAGAGTTGAAATTAAAATATCATATCTTTCCTCAACCTGTCTTTGAGTGTGAAATGTTGAGCAATAGATACCATGAAGTGCCACAATTTCATGTATTTTTATTCCTCGTTTTGTGGCCTTGCTCAAACAGATTCAGTTTTAGTGAGTCTGACAAGTATAGCGTGCAGCCTTGAGGGAAGAAAACACTGGCACCAAAAGACAAATCATAACCAGAGAAATTACCATTTAGCTGCGACTTTCAGGCCGAAACACAAATTACCGGCATTGAAAATGTCACGCAGCCCATCGATGCCACTTGAGTACACACGAAGCGCATCTATGGCTGAATAAACATTATTACAGGCTCCGACATGTAAAGCACCCATTCACCCACAGAGTGACCTCATTTCAGAGCAACACAAGATGTGCAGACACCCACAAAAAAGGAAAAAAAAAAGGGACATGCTGTGCTGCTTACCCCCGCGCTCTAATTCAATATTCATAACTTTATTTTAAAATATCCACACTTTCAGGAAACAGAGGGCAAAGAGGCTGGCTGCCATCTGGCTTCTAACAGGCAAACAGCTCCATATGAAGTAGCCTGATGTCAATTAAAGAATTTAGAAATCGGATTTAGGATTTAATGTGATCTTGTAAATTCACGACATGAGGCGACAGGTATTTTTAAGCACGAGGACAACTGAAGAGGAGATTCATATTTTGGAAATGCTGCAAAAAAAACAAAAACACATGCAGTGTTCTTCCATCAGCTGATCAGAGAGCAACAAACATCCAACTGCCTCAAACCACATTTGAGGGATCATTACCAAAATTGTGTTTATGTATTCAGTGTATAAAGACAATCGGCCAACAAGTCAATATCAGATTGTTTTTACTTCATAATATCTGTATCTACATTGGCTCCAAAAATCCAGTATCAATCGGGCTCTATTTCACACACAGACTATATCAGTCTTTGTTTCTTGCAACAACATGGTAACTGTAGATGCACCTGAGAGCACCATGTGACTTTTAGCAAACAGCTCAGGGATACAAACACATCCTGTCGTTAGTTTTTCAAGCTTTACTTAAAAGATTTATAACCATTTTTTTTAACATTCTCTGGGTCAATTGTGGCTGAAATGAACGAGAGGAAGTGAAAAACAAGCTTAAGAAAGAATGTTTGATTACAGACGTTCAGGGTCAGAGCATCGAAGGCTCGCCAGGATTCCTGAGTATGATGGTGATGTCATCTCTTTTTTTGTGTGATACCAGTAAATGTTTGGAAAGTGCTGGAAAATATGCAGTTAATACCAAACAGAGCTCATTTATATATATATATATATATATATATATATATATATATATATATATATATATATATATATATATATATATATATATATATATATATATATATATATATATATATATATATATATATATATATATATATATATATATATATATATATATATATATATATATAAAAAAGGAAAATCCTGTATCACAACGATCCAACAACTCCAAAATCCAAAAGTGATCTAATGAAAAACAAAAGTCACACATGATGAATGCCAAGATGTGTGAAATAGAAAAGAAAATATCCCCTTTTTTCTGGCAGATCATCATATTAAGTTTCTCTTCCAATTCCTTTAAAATATAACAGATTCAAAACAATTCAATTCAATCTTCCGAGCATTCAGAAATGAAAAGCAGAGTCAGCGGGTTTCTCATGATTCAGTTTAGCTTGATGACTGACAGACGGTCGAGCTGCCATAAAGCAGAGAGCTACATCATTACAAACATCATCATGAAAAAGCATGCTTTCCAAGAGAGGACCAGAAAGTGGGTCATACTTAAAGATCACTGAGCAGATGTGTGTGTCAGAGTGTGTGTGTGTGTGTCTGTGTGTGTGTGTGTGTGTGTGTTTATAGAAAGGTCAGGATAAATTGAGTAAAACGGTAGAAAGTAGAAGATTAAGCTGAAAATAGAGCAATTGACATAATTGCATGTTAGCCTATAACAGGGAACTTAAAAACATCTTGTAGCATAATCTTGGTTAAAACAACCAGATTTAATGCAAATATAAGTGAATATCTCCCCTATTCCTCCATCACATGCACATATCACATTACTTACTGCAGGGCCACACCCTGTACATGCACTGTGCATTCCTCCATCACATGCACACATGATTTCTAGAAGGGAAAATGTTTATTTTACTCAACATTCATGTTTTTGTTGTTCAATGAAAGAACTGATTAAAGTTCTAATCACAAATAAATCAGTCAAAATGCTGTTGTTGTTTTTTTTATTTTGCATGCATGTCTGCTTATGACAAAACAAAATATGTATATACATTTTTGATACAGTTTGTATAAATTACCCCAAATTCCAAGTTAATTCCCGTTAATTCCCATATATTCCCATAATTCCCATGGAAAGCTTCCAAACTTGGAATAATTCCAAAAATGTCCGCCCCTTTGCAACCCTACTATTAAGTAAGATGAACAGCGGTCAAATGTCTCTCCGAATTTGGTGATTATTGATGACTGAATCTGCAAAAGCAGCTTGATTTTATTAAATAAAAGACGGTGTACATGTTGAGGAAGGGCTGTACTGAGCTGAACACGAATCATCAGCTCATCAGGAAAAAACTAACATGGACTCCGGCCAGCAGAGAGACTGTTAGACTTCTGGTAACCGCTGGAGTCGAGAAACATTAGGCCTAAATGAGAAACAGGACCAGAGCTCTGGGGAGAGACCAGCTGTGGGTGCAAGACTTAGGAGAGGGATGGTCTGTTTGCATGCCTGCTTAGATTTTTGAGGCCTGAATATCTTCCCTTGGACAGAAAAACGTCAAAAAGGGAGGGTATGTTCTTAGTTTAAATCCATTTAAGGCTTACAATTTAAGTGTAGGGTTTAAGTTTAGATCTTTATCAGTTTTAAAGTAAAGTAAATGTCACCAGTCTTTATAATAACTGTGTGTCTGTGTGTCTGTGTCTGCATCTTTTTCCCATGTCATGCTTGCTGCTGCCTCTTTAAGAACAGTAGAAGAAAAGAAACCCCACTTCCTCTCTCCTCTCCTCTCCCCTCTCTCTCCTCCCTCCATCATGTTTGTTATTTCAGGAATGTTCTCCAGGCTCACTCTCAATCACTTCTGCTGTGTCACTGCTGGCTAGCTGGCTGGCACACATAAACACACACACACACACGCACACACATATTATAACTTTTCCATAGATGCAGGCTGCAGATACCCCAAGGAATTTTCTATAAAAAGTACCATACCAGCGTTTGTTTACACTAGAATGAACAGAAAATCATGATACAAAGAGAAAAGTGGCTTCTCAGGCTCTAAAGCACACAGACATACAGTGACAGAGCAGCCTGCAGCCGTAATGTAAAGCACACTGACAGTAACAGTTGGTTCCTCGAGGTGTTATTCACCACCAATGAGAGCCATAACACTGCCTTCTCCCCTTCATCCTGTTCTACTAGTACGACATGCTGTCTGACGTGTTAGATTTCATCATCTCCGTTAATCGCGATGAAGCGGAATGTTTTATTTTTCCTAACGTTTTCTCTAGCCGAGGCAGTTTTTTCTCTTAACACAGCCTTTTGTTTTTGTTTCTCTTCTGCAGAATAAATCCAGCTTCACAAATCCTTTTTTTACTTTATTCTTTTGCCAAGCAGCAGCCAGTCATGACTTGCTTCTCAACGTCGCCGCTGTGTCTCATTCAGAGTCTAACCAGGTCACGATTAACCTGGGAAATCTTCACCCAGTAATGTGACAGATGGGATTGAACTGTTAAACCTGCGTGAGAAATCAAACATGGATGACAGAAAGAATTGCTCCATTTAGATCCTAAAAAAAAAGGAGCCAGTAACAGGATCTACGAGCAAAATCGATCACAAACGAACATTTCACGCACGTTTAACGGACCGGATGCGCTCTTATCTTCAACAATACAGTCTACACAAGTTCCACGTGAGCGTGATTTTAAACTTCAAGCCCATTATCTTCTATTTTACATGCATGACTACAGTTATAAGCCAAAACACAATTTTCCTACATTCTACACCGTGCCTGAACGCATCCTGTGTAAACAGACAAAGCTGCTAACCTGCTGCTTTCTGCTACGCCTCCTGTGTAGACACAGCGTAAGTGCAATCATTATGAATAAACAGTGCTGCGGTGGAGATGACTGGTAGTCTCGGTCATATCAGCGGTGTCGTCATGGCTACCATCTCTCAGTTATTAAGACAACATTCATAAACATGTTTTGTGCTGCTAAGAGGATGCTGTGATCTCTTCCCTTTCTCTCACATCACGTTGGGCCTTTTTATATTCACATTCACTTTATTAACTCATAAAGTGCTAAATAAGCTAATTTATAACTTTAACTAGTAAAATTCAGGCAAAAAATATGTGAAATGCACAAAAAAAGCTAAAAGATGTCACTATTCTCAGCAACGATTGAGCTTATGCCTCAAATTTTGTGTCCTGCCTTCGAGAATAGAGCTGCAGCTAACAGTTATTCTTATTATAGATTCATCTTTAGGTCATTTTCTCAATTAATCAATTAGTTTTGGGGTTATAATGTCGGAAAATGGTGAAAAATATCAATCAATGCTTTCCAAAATTATATATGCATCTTAAAATAACCCAAAATTATTCAGTTTGCTGTTCTAGAAGACTCAAGAAACCAGAATATTCACATTTGAGAAGCTAATATTAAAATGAATATGAAATGTTGCAGCTCTATTCAACAGTATGACAATATGTGCACTGACTGACCTATCATATTCATGCCTGCACTTAATCCCCCCCTACTCCAACCTCTCTCTCCTTCATCTTATTTCTCTCTCCCCTCCCCCCTTCTTCTGAATCCCCTTCACACCTCCAGCCCTCCCTGCCTCCACCCTATCTTTTGCATCCATCCATCCATCCATCCATACATCCATCCATCCATCCATCCATCCATCCCCCTCCTCCTCCAGGAATGTTATTGTCTGATTAAACGCTTAGATTAAAAAAAGAGAAGAGGCAGAGTGAGGGACCGTAAGGGACGAGGATGGAGGATTAGCACAAAAAAAAAAAAAAAAAAAAAAAGAGGGGTGACAGACGGGAAATCCGGGAGACCTGCTAACGTCGTGGAGAGGCGACACCATCCCCCCTCCTCTCTCTCTCTCTCTCTCTCCCTCTCTTTTATTATCCCTTCTTCACTGGCTGTTGACTTTGCACTGACACATTAGACCAAGTAAGTGTAACATCTTTAACTTCAGAGCTTGTTTTAAATCTGACTCCTCATTTTGTGTTCTTAATGTCATTTTTGTCTCCACCTTCTGACTCTATACTTAATATACCTGCACGGTTTATTAAACCTCACTGTGGCTTATTCAGCTGAGAGCGATGTCATCTCTGCCTGTCAGGTAGCTGGAAAAATGCAGAAGGAGAGTGACCCAGAAAAAGCTATTACAAAGAGAAACTCAGTAATGTCAGAATCTCCGCTGGGAATAAATAAGAACTGGGCATCAAAGAAGAAAAAGAAGAAGAAGAAGAAGAAGAAGAAGGTCATTGATGCTGGCTGTCAAACAGAGCAGGGGTCTCCAGCCCGGCAGGCCACAGAGCTTTGTGGGTGAAGCTTGGTGATTAAAGGGTGCAAAGACCCCTCTGACAGATGGAGCAGGTCACTGAGAGTGGGCCGTGCCAGGTCTCACACACACACACACACACACTGCAATATCACACACACACTGCAATATCACACACTGACATACTTAACAGTACAAAATTATGCACACATAATCGCACACACACACACACACACATCCCTTTACTTAAGTATGCAGGCGTGTGCGCACACTTATGCACACACACACATATTTATGAGAACATTTGGCTGCATTATAAACGGGCGGCCAAGGGCGAATCACTAGTTAGTGAGAGAGCATGAAAGTCAAATAGATACACATAGGTAACGAGTGTGTGTGTGTGTGTGTGTTCTTTCCTTGTTTCTGTGAGTCAATACTGACAATTGATCCGTCAGTCCACATATTAACTTTCCCACACACACACACACACACACACACACACACACACACACACACACACACACACACACACACACACACACACACACACACACACACACACACACACACACACACACACACACACACACACACACACACACACAGTATAAATATCATTAACTAGAGCAGGGCAGGTTCCCGCTATCATCCATCTCCATGTTTGTCCTGTCAGCTGAGCTTCTATCACTGAAGAATGGAGTCTGATTGGTCAGACGAAGCCCTCAGACACTATGACATCATACAGTCAGCTGTCTGCTGTTTAAACTTCTTAAATGTCATTTTGAGAGCATCTTCCTTCCTTATTTTGAGTGATTTCCTGTGGAAGCAGAATAAAGGGGGAGTAAAGATGGATCATAAAGTCCTGGGTTGTATAAAAAAAAATAAAAAAATCACTTGACATGACTTGGCAAGGGTGGGACATAGCACAGGGACAGATAATCTAATAAAAATGTAAACCAGCGGGATGTCTGCTAAACAGAGAGGCTGATTTATTTAATGGAAGGAGATGAAGTGCAGCATTGAGCTCAGTATGTGACGGCTGTATTAGCTCAATCTTTAAGGTGCTGCATTTTCAGTAAGAAGAGAACACCAGGGATGGATGTAATGAAATGATTTAAACTTACTTTTTTATAATTTGTTAAATAGCTATTGTGGAAGAAAGCTATTTGAATTGACTTTGCATTATGTGGTGCTTGCACTCTTCAGCTTTCCAGACCAGCAACGCAAACTTTAGGGCTGCAACTGATGATTATTTTCATCATTGATTACTCATTTGGTCTTTAAAATGACAGAAAAGGTGAAAAAAAGCCCAAGACGGAGCTTTAAGTGTCTTTAGTTTTGTCCACAACCAAACAGTCCCAAAGATATTCAGTTTACTATCGAAGAGAAATAAAGAAACAAGAAAATATTCACATCCGAGAACATGGAAACTGAGAATTTGAGCATTTCTTCTTAAAAACGACTCAAAATGATTCATCAATTATCAAAATAGCTGCAGATTAAATTTCAGCTCTTGTATAATCCAAACACTTATGCCAACATCTTCTGACATCGTTATTTCTCCAGCTTCTCTTCCTTTAGAAGAATTCATCGTCAGCCTGATGAGCCGCAAATGATTCTGTCATCTCGTCTCTTTGATGATGTTTATTGATCGGACACACGGAGGCCCTGCAATCAGGTCTGATCTCTTACTTTCAACTGTGAGAGATAACCTCTCTGATAAAAGACACTCAGCTGATCAATACACTTCTGATCGGAGTGGATATGAATAGAAAAAACAAGTCAGTCTTTAATGAGAAGCTATAAGTCAGAGTAGTAATAATGGTCCTGTAATCAATACCAACAAAGGAAGAAGTTATATTCAATGTTGGAGTTGAACATTTTAAACATTGATTAATCAATTACTGCTTGATTAACAAGAATGTTTTTCTGATTGATTATATATTATCTCAACAGTGTCTACTGTATAGCAGCTGATTGGCTGTATCTTAATGAGACATTGTACTTGCTCCACTGATCCAGTGCTAGAGAAAATGAAACCACACACACACACACACACACACACACACACACACACACACACACACACACACACACACACACACACACACACACACACACACACACACACACACACACACACACACACACACACACACACACACACACACACACACACACACACACACACACACACACACACACACACACACACAGCTCTGCCTGCAGGATGGTAATTTTAGAGTTTCTCAATTAGGAGCAAAGCCTGTTAAGAGAAGTAGCTGAAGCTGCAAGAGATTACCAGCGGCTCTGACTACTGACCTAGTAAAGATAGAGAGAAGAAGAAAGAGGGGGGTGATGAAAAAAGGAAAAGAATAGCAAGAATTTCTTAAAAAGACTGTGACAACTGCCGTTAATATTCTGTGTTGAACTGAATAAATACAAGCAGGGAAAAAGGCGATTTTGAGGCGAAAAGTAAGAAACAACACAGAAGGAAAAAAAGGACAAGACCAAACATGGGGATGAAAAAAAAAAACAAGGATGTAAAAATACCAGCGTTAAGTAAAGAGAGAGAGAGAGAGAGAGAAAGAGAGAGAGAGAGAAGAACAAGTGTGTCATGAGAATGGTATGATGTCGGTTTAAGAGTCGATAAAAATAAAGTGATGAATCAGAAGTCTTTACACTCACAGGACCACAGAGGGTACTGCGGAGGGTCAGGAAGGGTGCACACAACATGAGCAACCAGCTGCACCAGTCAAACATTTTACCCTCATTCACTACTAACATTATGTGATTCACTGGGAGTTTTTATGATCAAAACTGCAGTAAAGAGGGTGAAAACTAAACAAAAAAAGCAAAATGTATATATTTTTTAATCATGAAAGACGATAGCCGACTATGAAATGAAAGGAAATTATTTTAACAGATGTTTTGAATCCACTATAAACACCTTTAAGAGGCGTTCAGATGCAAAACATGCGTGGGAAAAACAGCAGCTTTCATCCTTTCTTATCCAAGGTGATTAGGAGGATGCCCTACTGTCGCACCTGCTGTTACTAAGCAACCAAAACTGCTTATATGTGTTTTGACAGCAGCTGGCTGACGTTTCAACCGGATGTTGTGACGACGTCCTTGGGCAGAAAGTGTGAAGGAAGTCACATGACCTGCATCTTTTTTTGGTTTGAAGCAAACATCTAAATAGAAAATAATGTGCTAGTTTGCACTTAAAAAGCTATTATTCAAAAGAGATTGTATTAGAAACATGAACATGACTGAATATTTGTACTGTGTTGTTGTAAACACCACATAAAAAAAACAAAAACAATCCTGTATGTTCTCTGCAGAGGTGGGAGGAGGGAAAGGAGGAGGACATTACTGCTGACACCAAAAAAAAGGCAAGGAGCTTACAGGGGGATTGTTGGGATTTCAAACGGCTCTGCGCTTAAAAAGAATGACACTTAAAACACTGCAACCTGACTGTGCTGCAAAATCTGAGAGAATACAGCATTAACGTCGCAGACTGAATCTGAATCATCACATCGGGAGCAGAGAGGAGAAAGAGATCCTTAATCCTTATTTTTTAACTTAACATCATCTGATAGACGGCCATATTATATCACTCTGAGAGACAATCAGTCACATATTCATCCACAAATCCAATTAAAGAGCATGCCAACAACTCTTCCATGAGTGCTACGCTGAATTACATAAGAGCCACAGTGAACCCCCCCCCCCCTGTAGAAGTAGCATCAGTGGTACAGGCCTAACACCAGAGATGTATGTGAGGCAATGTGAGGACCAGTCCATTGTGACAGGGGTGCGCTGGTCCCTTGCCATAGCGTTGGTGTAGTAAAGTGGATGAATAGGATTAAGGCACGGCCCCTGCTGAGGAAGGGGGGGGGGGGGCTGTCTGTGTGTTTCTGTGTGTTTCTGTGTGTTTCTGTGTGTGTGTGTGTGTACGGTGTGTACGGTGTGTGTTTGTGTGTGTGTGTGACATCCCGCCAAGACGGACCAGATTACCCTCACAGCCTGATTTTAATGGCAAATCCTCACAACACCTTGTATGCACGAGCACACACACACACACGCGGGTATGCAAACAAACAAACACACACACACACACAAGATTTATGGCGTGTAGAAAGAAATAGATGCAGACTTAGCATGAATTAGAGAAAATTAAAGTATTGACTGTTTTCATTTACTTTTTGATGAATTGTTTAATCTGCTAAAATCAACGTCAAACATTATGAAAAATGCCACGTCCATATGTCTTCAAGTTGTATTTGTTGTCTATCGTACACAACAGAACTCAAATATATACATTTACAATGATACAAAACATATAAACTGAGCTAATCATCAAATATCAAAAGCAGGAAACTATGAATACTAAACTTGTTTTCATGAGATAGGAAGATGAACAATTAAGAGATTATCTTGTCAATGATTACCCTGTTGATTATTTTCTCAATTAATCAATTTGTAACTTCTATGAAATGTCATGAAAAATGACAACCATTATTTCCCAAAGACCAATCCTCAATGAGACATCCTCAATCAAATGTATTCTTCTGCTCCGACCAACAGTCCACAACTCAAAGTTTACCACAATAATAATAATAAGACATTTGAGAGCCTGGAACCAGAGAATTTATTTTTCATCACTCAAAATGATTGGTTTTTCCATTCCTCCCGAGCAGAAGTCCAAACAGACTGGCACTCAGCAGAGAGGTCATGCCTGATCAATCCTATATTCTGTGGTCCTGTCCTTCCATCCAGATTTTTTTTGGAAGGAAGTGGCAAAAACCATTTCCAAAAGGTTCTATGTTTCAGTATCCGTACATCATTCACAACTCCTTTATCTAAGAAACATCCTGGAATGATGGAGTAAAAATCACATCTATATCTTCTAAAGGTCTTACTGGCAGCGAGCAGAAAGGCCATCACAAAATATCAGCTCCAGACAAACTGCCCCACTTTAGTTAATATTGTCAAGATATTCAAATATGATTAAAAGTCTTAAATTGGAAATAAAATGAAGCTAAAATACTTCAACTACAATTAAAATAAAGCAGTGTGTTTACTTTGGTTTCATATCTCTGTGATTAATGACCAAATCAGCCAAAACCTCAACACTTGGTTTAATGACTAGTGTAGAAAACAAGCTGTGATTAATGTGTGTTGTTTATACACGTGTTTTCTGCTACACACCCACCCTGATCTTGACTGTGTGTGTTAATGTGTGTGTGTGTGTTTATGTGAGTGTGTTTATGTGTGTGTGTACCTGCTGGCCCCGCTCCAGTGTGTAACCCAGTGTCCCACAGTGAGTGTGCAGTCAGCTGAGAGTCACAGGCTGAAGGAATTGGAGCAGATTAAAAGTCACCCTGCCTCTCCTCGCAGTCACAAGCCGGGGTCGACACTCACAGCCACTCAGCACATCCTTTCATCTCACGGGATTTAAGGGCAGAACACACGTCCGATCGGATGGGACTGACCGTTCACACAGTTATTAGGAGGCCCCGACACAAAGAGGCTGTGTGTGTGTGTGTGTGTAAAGTATACATGCCTCTTTTCTTCACCTCTGGAAAACTCAGCGGTTAATAAAATAACATCAAAATAGTCTAGAGGAACGCAGCAGGCTGGGACTTTCTTCACCTCTCTGCAACTAAATTTAACTAAACTGTTAAAGAGCTGCTGAAATGGAAACTCCTGTTGATCATGGTTCTCACACACACACACACACACACACACACACACACACTGGTTCACACACTACTAGTACTGCAATCCAAAAGTGTTTTATATCAAGATGCATGAATTCTGAGTACTCAAGCTGCAACTATTTGTATTATTTACTAATTAAAAAACAGCAAATCTTAACATTAGAGATGCTGGAACCATCAAACATTTGGCTTTTTCTCTTAAATAATGACTTTAGTTACTTCTTTCTCCTGCAGCAAACACTGAGGTGACATTTGGTCAAACTTTTTCATGTTTCAACATCTCACGATGACTCAAAAACCGGTCAGACCTTCGCTGCTCGAGGCATCAACAGCCACTATCATCACTGACGCTTCCCTCCTAACTCTAGATGAAGATTTTTAAAAATAAAGTTACATCATCTGACTCACACTGGTATTCTTTCTACAGAGCTTAAAATACACCATTATCTTCATTATCTTGTTTAGTATTTTGTTGTTTTTCAGTCACTTGCATGCAGACATTTTTAAATATCTGTGCATGCTCTTAAAGTTTTAAATATCAGCTTTACTGCACATACAGATAAACAGAAATCTCCAGTATTTTAAGAGGATATGTGCATTGTTAAACGCTGTACAGTAAACAGGCAGTATGTGTGACTCACATTACTCTTCCTCTCCTATAGCCGCCTATCCTTCAGCTTTCAATCTCAGCGGGGTAGAGCCTGATTGAATAACATGTGGCTGAATGGCAGGATGATGGAGAAGACAAGGGGACATATAGATTTACCTTCTTAAACCACCAGCAGAAAAAAATTAACAGGAGAATATAAAGGAAGAGGACTGAAGATATGGAAAAAGGTGGAGATTCACAAGAAAATTAAGCTCTTCTATTCAGGATGATGATGGATATGAACAAGCAGAGACAGGGAGAAGATTCAAATAAAAGGTATCTGGAGGATGATAAGAAATAAAAGGGATGAGTCGCTCACAGTTCAGAGCGAGAAAGGAGAGAAACACGGGATAATCTGTGAATTAGCACCCGGAGAATATTTCACTGTTTCCCCAAAAAAAGACCAATAACTCATTCTCACTGTGGAGGCGGTGAAATGAAATGGGAGAGAAAGCAATGCAATATAGAGAGGAGAGAGGGAGAGAGAGAGAGAGAGAGAGAGAGGACATTCAGCATACCCTTCAGATAGATAGTGTCCTATAGGGAACAAACCAACTGTGTGTGTGTGTGTGTGTGTGTGTGTGTGTGTGTGTGTGTGTGTGTGTGTCCTAGTTCAGCAGTGTGTGTGTTCAATCGATGCTCTCTGCCAGCTGAGCGCTGTGTCTCCTATATTGCTTTTAGAGCAGCGTCCATGATTAATTCATCATCTCTCTCTCTCTCTCTCTCTCTCTCTTTCTCTCCCTCTCTTTCTCCACTACCTTACCTCATCTTGACAGCTTCACTGCATTTTTACACCCCGTCTCGCACGCCCACCCACTCACACCCCCCTATAGCACAGCGGCGGCAAATGAAGACTACATTCACAATGAGTCAGGTTCATTTGAAAACACAGATGACGTGTGAAAAAGAGCTTGAATCTCGTCTTTTTTGGGCTCTTTCGCAGCGTCTGGTAAGAAGTTAGACACAGTGAGATTATTCTACATGGTGTCAGCTGGTTAAACCTCCATGCTGCTCTCCGTCATCAACAAAACACAAGTAAACTACCAAAAGTTTTTAGATTTAGCCTCTCTAAACACTATTTTTACTCCAAAATGGACACGGACGAGCATGCAGTTCTGTTTGTACAGTATCGTCTTCAAATGCTGATGTCATCACAACTGCAGATGGCGTGTACAGTGCATGTGGCGAGTGAAAACATTTGCACCATTCTGACCTTTGCAGCTAATATAATTTGAGCTTTAACGTGGTTCAAAAAGCTAAAACTGAAAGATAACTGTGTTTTCAGATTTTGATGGCTTAATGTAGACGTAGTGTTGACAGCGAGCGTGTCAGACGAGTTTTTTCACATCACACGCACAGATACGCTCTCATTTCACTCTGGACCGGCTCCATGCAGTGCTCGCATCCCAACCAGGCGTAACCTCGACCTTTAGCGCCCATTTATACGCTTCGAGTCTATTTTCATCCGTTTTTACATGCGTCATTACAGTCATTGTGCAACGGGCTCTGAGAGCTTCCAACACAAGGGTGACCTACACTCAACCCTGTACCTGAACGCCTCCTGTGTAGAAGCACAGGCGGAGCACTCACTACTGCTGCTGCTGCTTCTGCTGATGTGCTGCTCATGCTGCGCTTGCTGTCTAGACAAAGCATGAGACTGGATGTATAAGTGTGTGTGTGTGTGTGTGTGTGTGTGTGTGTGTGTGTGTGTGTGTGTGTGCGTGTGTGTGTGCCACAGAGGTCACAGCAACAGCACAGTATGTTCCTCCTATTTCCTTTTGGGGTCTTATTATTGATTCAAGTCAAGGCACAGCTCCAAGCTCCAGGGATACAGCAGAGCGCGCACACACACACACACACACACACACACACACACATACACACACAAACACACACACTAACCGAGTGATATCATGTGTGGCAACATCTACTGATATTCTTGACCTATTTTTTCCTCTCTTCAACTGGATGCACACACTGACAGACAAACATTTACCCACACATCCACAGATTCCTTCCCCCACCGTTTACATCAGCGATTATATTTAACATCCAGGAAGCACACACAGACTAAACACAAACATCCACGTCTTTTGTATCAGTGTAAACTCCGGGAGCTCGATAACTCTGGAGAGAAAAGTCTCTAAAAGATGTGGGTCAACCACACAGACTTCACTGTTACAGTCTGCAACCCGTCAGCCGTCATGAATACAGGCCCTGTGTGCTGCTGGGAAGAAAGAGAGGGCCACTGTTGCCACACAAATATGCACCAGCGCACACATTTAAACGCTGGAGCAAATATTTCACACTGCCCAGACTCGAGCCCGCACGACCATTCAACTCCAATTTCTCCCCCTTAACATGCACAATGACGCTCATTGATTATTTTACTAAAAAATCAGCTGGGTGCTGGTTATGTAAGGACTCCGAGGGCTAAAAAAAGGGGGGAAACTGCTGTGAACAGTAGGAAAGGGAGAAAAAAAAGGGAAGCAGAGAGAGGGGGGAGGAGAGACGTCACTGTGACAGATTTACTGCTTATGAAGATAAAATGTAAAGACAGCTAGAGAGAGATGGAGAGAGATAGAGAACGCCCGAGGGAACTCATTCTGACACTGCAGCATTTCCCTTTTAGCCGGGATGCATACAGTAGCCGAGAGCCCCCCGAAAACGTAATTATTCTCCAGTTTACATTCTCTGGTCTCATTTATTTTGCATGCGCTCGTCTATTATTCAAATGAGAATTATTTGGAGCAACGTATTTGCAAATCAAAGGTAACGAGACAATCTTACGCTCATTTTGAGTTATTTTAAAAAGGGAGAAAAATGTGGAAAAACTACTGAAATGACTATTCCTTTATTGCTGTTGGCGACACTGACTTCTAATTTGACTTCTCTACATACTTCATCAGTCATTAAAGAATAGATGATTAATCCTTAATGAAGCTTTCAGAGCAGAGAGAGTATTCTTTAGGTTTAATACTGCTTATGGTGAAAAAAACATTCATAATCACACCATATTATGTGGTTATGCGGCCTAAAACAGGAGCACATAACAGCCATTGTCATGACTTTTATTGACTGTGAAAAATCCAATATTATATTTGAATAGTCATTTTTGAATATATAGGGGTCAAATTTAACCCAGAACACCCTCTACACTGTGTACAGAAATGTGTATCAGTTGCACAAATATGTAAAAAAGTTGAAATATTTCCTTTTTTCTAGATTGTGAGTCATTCTGTGTTTAATTCAAGGCTTAAAAATTATATTTAGGGTATGTAGTATTTGGCCAGAATAATAATTAGGGGTTACTTTCCTTTCCTTTTGTATCCTCCACTTAAAAATGTGATTTTGCTCTCTCTCTCTTTTCTATATAAATATCTCACTATTCATACCCTCAAGACCCCCACCTCTTTCTAATGTCCTTTTTTTATTGCCTTAACAACAAACACTTTGTCACAGCAGGGTGTAAAAGCCTCCTGGCACAGCCCCGAGCTCTGGGACTGTTTGATTTCTCTGGTGGTTTCCCCTTCTCTCCCTCCTCCTCCTCTCCCTTTCTCCCTCTACGTTCAGTAACACATGCATTCAGCTCGGCCAGCGATTGGTTCTCCCTGCCTGCGGAGGCTGCAGCAGCTCTGACAGCGTTTGCTTTTCCTGCCGACACAGTCAGGTGCCGTTACAGAATGTGACTAAACAGGAAGTAACCCGGAAAAGACGGGAATGCAGGGGAAGGGAGGATAAGAGGAGGAGGAGGGGGAAAAAAGGGAGAGAGAGAGAGGAGGATAAAAGCAGAGCAAAATAATTAGGAGATAATGAAATGAGAGGAAAAATGCAAGCGAGAAGGAGAGAGAAGAGAAGAGAGGGGGATAAAATCAATACTGAGAAGGGAATGAATCCACTGTTAGAGGCAGAAGAGAGCAACAATGACATCATTAACATGAGTTTTATTCTGAAATCGATTATCTATTATATGAAAAACTACAGCAGAGGAACTTTTGTGACTTTTAGTCTAGCTTTTTGTTTTAGTTCTTTTTTTTAATCTTTCCAATTTCTACTGTCCAATCGCACTTTTTTCTTTTATTATAATTGGATTTTATTTTTATTTGTATGTTTTTATGCTTCAAATTCTTCCTGTTAAATCATCTGATATCTTGTTTCTGTGTAAAGCACATTGAGTTTTCCCTGTATATGAAATGCACTATATAAATAAAGCTGCCTTGACTAATGATCTGAAAATTAACTCTGAATACAACCGAGGGGAGGACGTGGTCTCCAAAACAGCAAAATGTTCCCTAACTTAATATAATAGGGGCTGAATACATTGTGCCAGTTCAATTATACAACTGAAGAAGTTCTGACAAAAGGTTTTGACCGGGGTGTGATGTGAAAGACAAAAAGAGAGAGGGAGAGAGAGAGGGAGAGATTGTGCTGGATGACTGAGGGAAACAAGAGAGGAGAGATGAAGGAGAAGGAGGAAGAGGAAGAGAAGGAGGAGGGGAGGTTGTGTTCTTGTGGGAAGAGAGATCTACCGTGAGATGAGAACAGGAGCGAGGGAGTTGGAAGGGAAAAAACTAGGCCACATGGAAAAATCCAGCTGTAATGATCCGACTCTGGGACTGGCCGATAGCTCGTCGGTGCGTCTTGCCTCTCTTCTCTCCTCTCTTTATTTGGGTCCATCTTTATCTCTTTCACTCCGTAGGTACATCTTTCTCTCCTCTCCTCTCTCTTATATTCAGTTAAGTCTCTACTTCGCATCACTTCCTCTCTCCTCTTAACCTCTTCTCTCATTTTCTCTTCATTTCCTCTGATGTCAAGAGATCATTCGACCAATAACCAGCGGCGGAAGCGGGAGGACAATGTTTCCGCTGTTTTGCCCACCGTCTAATCGGAACATTTCGAGGCCTAATTTTTACCTCTAATGAGGTCACGTTAGTCCTCAAGTGTGACGGGAAACATGACAGACAGGCCCGAGCTAAAGATGGCACATTCAAAACAGCTACAGATACACTTTAATGGGATTCATGAGGTGTTCGGGGAAAAGCACAGGCGTCCTTTGTATGTCCACAGTGTGTGTGGAGAATCGCAGAGGCAGGTACACACACGCACACACAAACACAAACAAAAACGCAGATCTGGCGAGACAGGAAGAGCCGACCTGTCGCTTCCTGTATTCCATAAAAAATGTGAGACGTCAGCAAACAGTCAACCCCGAAACCCCTTCCTGATGCTATGTACACTTCCTGTTTCTCTTTATATGTCACTGACCTGCTGTGTGTGTGTGTGTGTGTGTGTGTGTGTGTGTGTGTGTGTGTGTGTGTGTGTGTGTGTGTGTGTGTGTGTGTGTGTGTGTGTGTGTGTGTGTGTGTGTGTGTGTGTAAGAGATTGTATATTTTCATTATCAATTAGCCAGATGATTGTTTTACTTGATTGATCAATTGATTATTTGCTCTATAAAATGTCAGAAAATAGTGAATTATAATGTTCATCACAACGTCTTATAGCCCATAATGACTCAATTAGTTTGTTTTATGCACTTAACAGTCAAAAACCGAAATATATTCCCATCCCCTGCTGTAGAAAACAAAAGAAAACAGAACACATTTCACATTTGAGAAGCTGGAAGCAAATACATCTTAAACAATTCATCCATTATTCAAATATGTATGCAGTTTAATTTTAAGTTGATCGCTATCGTCAGTTTTATTTCACAGTTTGCATAAATTTGCCATATGGCCTCCGCATTATCATCATTAACTTTGAAATTGAATTACCCCTTGCTTGTCAAAGGTTGCCAAACACAGCCCTGGATGCAAATACCAGTATACTCAGTGGTAGTATTGGGGAGTTACCAGGAAGCAGTGCTGGTGAGTCACGGAAGCCCAACACAGGACTTTTCTCTTTAGTCACATATCTATTTCTATTTCTTGTGAAGTTTGTCTCAATTTCTCAGCGTCAGAGTTGATGTGTCTGTGAGTGAAAGTGTGTGCAAACCTCCGTGTGACTTTTTAAACAAGTACAGTGAAACATTAATCCTGATAGGCAGGAGAAAAGTTACAGAGAATGCCTTCTTTCCTTCACTGTCACAGCTTATAGGGTCAACACACACACACACACATACACACACACACACACGTACGTCTAGAGACACGCTCTCATAGGACAGCAGGGGAACTACTGAGCTGCCACAAATTGGCATCGCCGGATGACTGATGAGCTCGAGGTGTTAAGTATACACACAGAAAGAGAGAGAGAGAGAGAGAGAGAGAGAGAGAGAGAGAGAGAGAGAGAGAGAGAGAGAGAGAGAGAGAGAACATCGTGATGCCATCCTCGGCCAAAGATCTGCGACCGCGTTAACCCTCCTGACTACACAAACACACTCAGTCGACCAAGACTACACACACACACACACACACACACAAACACACACGAAACACAAGATAGAGATGCCTGCATTTTGAAGCCATCCAGACTAAGATTTGAAGATTAGATCATTTACCAGCATACATCATCGATTACATAACTTTGTTGTATGTCAAACACACACACACACAAGCAGACAGACAGACTGGCACACTTTCTAGTTTCTTTATTTGTTAAGTGCAACAAAGACTTTACTGTAAATTTCCTGTTCTTCTTAAAAATATGTCCAATTGTTCTGTTTCCTTTCCGAGTTTCCTGCTTTTATATTTGGCTCTGGAGGAGGCGGATTTGTGGATTAGTGGATTTGTGGATTTTAGTGCACTGACGCTGTTACCTGTCATGTTTTAATGAAACCTGGCGTACCTTTTCCTTTTAAGCTGCTCTTAAACTTGTGGAAATATTATCATACTTGACTTATTATCATAATTAGGATTAGTAAAGACAAAAAAAAGCAGCAGGAGCGGAGTACAAGTACATACTGTACATAAGTGCTTGCTACATAATTAAGGAGCCACTTGAGTAAATATAATGTTCATGTGAGTGTTGCTGTCAATCTGCCCTCAAAACCATCTGCTTTTCCACTGAGTCAGTGTGTGTTTTCTGAGTCTGGTCCCAGTGTTTTTCCATATATGACCCTGTCGCTATTGCTTTGGATATCCTGTCATTGTTATACACACACACACACACACACACACAAGCAGACAGAAACACACACACACACGCACGCAAACACCCCTACCACCACCCTCGTGAATGATTTAAACCGTATCGAATGTCCCTCCTCCCGTTTCAGTCAAGTGATGCAGCAAGCAGGATGCCAAGTTCACATTTCTTGGTCTATTCTTCCAGACAACTGCTACAAGTGACTCACACACAGCTGACGGAGAAGAGAAAAGTCACACACGTACAGTAAATATGCACAGAATAGTAGTTTACGGGGTCAAGTTGGCGTTTGCGTAATGAAATTTGCAGCAATCCAGAAAAGCAAAAGAAGAAGGGAGAGTAGAAAGAGGAAGGAACAACATCTGAGAAAATAAATGAATGAGTGAGTGACAGGAGTGAACTTGATACGATCCACACGACAGTATCTTCAAAAGAGAGACTCATCATTAGACGCTGCACAGCTTCTATTGTGGTGGAGCGAGCCCAGAGGACAGCACACAGGTCTTATAGGGTTACAGCCCCCATAATAGCAGTGATGTCTAAAACAAGACAGGAGCTACAGGACCAGAAAAACATGTCAGTCTAAATATACTGTAGGGGTAAAAGTCACTGAATAATGTCAAATAATGACTGGAAAAGAAGAGATTTGCTTTACTTTCTCCATTTTTTACAGCTTTAATTGCATGTATGTGTTTTATTTTACTGCTTTTTACCTCAGCCAAGAAAACTAAAGACTCTATTGAGAGATTTGTTATCTTGGGATGGACATTTGATATCATAACTGTCAATAACTGACCATGATATTAAAGGATAGGTTCAAAATTGTTCAAGTCAGTCTTAAAATAAACAACAGTCAAGTCAGGCGGTGCTATTTGGACTATTTGGACCGGACTCTTCCTCCATAATTTGGCATTGAGTCTCATGAATCTGAACTCTGGTCTGATGTGGATTGTTTCCTACAGACTCTGATATAAATATAAATGTATTTTGTTGACCTGAGCTGTGTTTCTCCTTTCTGTTTGTTGTTGTTTTGTTTATCGTCTTTGTTGGTATCGTCCTTATGTCTGTTTTGTTTTGTTATTATTGTTCAAAATAACAGTCAGGTGCCCAAATGAACACTGAAATAGTTTTTGCTCCCCTTCAAATGCATTTACAATATCACTGATGGGGGACAAAATCCAAGTTTATCTAAAGGTTGTTGGATTTCAACAGGAAAAAGTGAATTTGGCACTAAAACGACAGTAACTTTTAAAAGATACTGACTTGAATTGACTTTATTTGGTTGGCTTAAGCCTCACATTAGCTTCACATTAACTAAAAATACCATCCAGCCTTTATTTGCAGCAATACTATAAACAACTGTAATGACTCTGTTGAGCCACAAAAAGCTTTAAAAAGTTTACAGTTCACTGTGGCTTGGCTGATTACAAATGAGGTCAGCTCAACCTCACCAGCGGAGGCAGATGGCCGCCCACCTAGAGTCCAGCTCTACTCCAGGTCTCTTCCTGTTAAATGGGGAGATTTTCCTTGAACACTGTCAGCTAAGTGTTTGCTTATTGGGTGAATGTTGGATCGAAAGAGTGCAGTCTAGACCTGCTCAGTGTGAAAAGTGCACTAAGATAACTTCTGGTGTGATTTTGCACTACTGACTTGGTGACTTGACACTTTTTAAAATATGTTTCAAGGCTCTGGGTGTAGAAAGAGTGTGGAGACTGTGATGTACACATGAAACACTAGGAGATCTGAGTCTATCCTTGCACAAAGCTACCAAAGTAACATCCTATACACTGATTGAACCTGGAGCAGTAGTTGTTTTGTTGCCAGAGGAGGAGGAAGTACTGCTCTCTTATCCATTTGGGTCTTTCTGCCATAACATGCTGAGATTTCTAACAGACTGACAGGCCCAAGAGGCCGATGTCCAGCTACTTTAAAATCAATATGCTTATGTTGCCTTTTTTTTAAATTGCCTCTCTCACTGGGGAAACACCACCTCTAATGCTTTTTATAATTTATCAAAGTAAAGCAATTCAGCTAGCAGATAAAATTGAACTACGATTACGATCAAACGGCGATATAATGGAGAGCGAACATTGGCTACAGGAAGACAATAGGACTGCAGTTCTGCCTGCGTGGTGAAGGAACCCCGAATTTACAGTACTCAAGAGCATGTGTGTGTGTTACTGAAAGAAAGCGAGAGAGATGTAATGATTTAAGGAGATCCTTCTGCCTCTTGAGGAAGTTTAACAGCTTTACCAACTTTATCATTTTAGATGTTTTAACGTTAAACACGCTAATAATGCCAAAGACATAAACATGAATCCCTGTGTGTCAATAAAACACAGGTATGGATCTAACAGCAACAGCTTGAGTTATGAGTGAGCTTTATTTAATGCACTTTACTGTTATTTATAATGGCTTACTGCAGCAAAAACTGGCTAATATTTGGGCCAAAAAGGACTTGAATGATGTTACACTGAAGACATATGATGCAGACATTCCAGATATGGTTAATACGGTTCAAAAAGCCACTTGTTTTCTCTTTCCTGCGGTGGAAAAGCTCATTCCAGCCCCTTGCAAATCACAAGAGCCGTGCAACGCGTTACCATAGCAGAGATGCTACAAACTGCGACTGAGACCTTCTCCCAAAAGGCTTCTTCCTCTGTGGTTAACACAGGTGGGTTGAACAAATACTATATAAAAAAATGCTGGTGGATTTAAGAACTGCTGAACCTCTTCACATCATGCATTGCCTTTCTCCTTGTGTCTCTGATACATACACATTTACTGGAAACACACACACACACATACACACACACATATACACACACACAGGCTAAGTCCCAAACCCTAAGGAGTTTAGTTTCATTATAATAATCAATAATTAAAACCACCTCCTTTTCATCAGCGCCAGCATCACAGATGTGACCTGAGCCTATTGGCTGTCTGCACCCCCCTATCCTCTGCCTCACACACACAAACACACATACACATACACACACACACACACTCCTCCATCCAACCCCCCTCCTCTCTCTCTCTCTCTCAACCACAGTCAATTTCAGTAGAGGCATTCATTTTTAAAGCGCCCCTGTCACTGGGATTATAAAACAGCAAGTCTGGTGGTAACGCCACTGCTGCAGGGGGGTAACAATAAGAGAGAAAGAGAGACACACACACATAGAAAAAGAGATCTGCACTGGACCAACAATCACCACTCTGTATGAGCTTTAAAAAAAAAAAAAAAAAAGGTGTTTTTAAACCTTAACAGTGACCAACCTTTACATTGACTTACAGAGCAGCAGCTTTGATATTTACAGGACAAACAACAAACCACCAAAGCGAAACTTGAGGCCATGTGGGGAAAATGTCCTGACGCTTGTGGGCAGAGGGGGGGACTTCATAAAAACTGCTTCCTCTGGTGACTCAAAAGCACAGTAGTGATTACAAGGGAGTGAGAGGGCGTGCAATTTACCCCTACCCCAGTGCAATACAGAAGCAGGACAACAATGAGCTAGAGAAGCACTGCCTTGTTTATCCACAATATCAACAATGAAACAATCCAGATTATGAGGCTGGCATGCTGGGGGACTGGCTGCATGCCCAAAGATCAACTTACAGTTTCAACCACACTCAATATCCCCTGGTTGAGTTCCTCACATCCCATTCCCTTTCATCCCCTCACAAAAAAACCCCACTTCAGCATTCCTTTAATATTCCCAGAGGGACATGAATGTGTCTCAAAATTTCCCACAGAAAGTTGCAGGTCACTTCACCCAGGTACATTAGTGAGTAATCTAATTGAATTCTGCTTTTAGATTTCATATGTGGAGCAAATTTGTGATATTTCTATTGCATTTCCATAAAAAACATATTTAATCCTATACATATAGTATGTTTTTTTTGCTTCCTTTTACCTTTATATCTCTCCAGCACATCCTCATACGCCTGAGCGAACTCCTTCTCCTGGGTATGGTTTGTCGGTAGCAGCCCCGGTATGAACCCAGCCATGGTGGCTCTCCTAGCCGGCTTGTGAGTAGAGTGGGGTCGGCCTGCAGACTACCGCAGTGACCCGGTCCGCTGCTGCACGTCAAGCCCCCAGCTCTTCTCTCCTTCTTTCTCTCCTTCTCTCTCTCCGTCTCTCTCTCCTCTCCTCCAGGCGTCCAATTCAACAACACCTTGTGTCAAAAAACTAGTGAATTTGACACATTGACGCACTTTAGATTCCCGGTATAGCTCATAAACAGGGTTAGATAATCCGCAGGGTTACTTTAGCTTTAGGGGAAAAAATAAAAAATAATAATAAAAAAAGCGCAACAAAAAACCCTTTACATGAGCGCGTTTTTATGCTTTTACGCGTCAAAGAGGCGAGTATCTACTTGAATGGTTACATAAACGCTATCTATCCATTATCACCGGGTTGGTGTGTGTGCGTGTGTGTGTGTGTGCAGGGACACACAGTTGCATCGCTCGGTGTGTTGCCTCCGATCAGTCCCTCCTTGACTATCGGCTTCCTACCGGCGACTGCTGCTTTTTGTGCCTCGGTGAGGGAGGGAGGGAGGGAGGGAGGGAGGGAGGGAGTGTAGCCAACACACCACCAAAGATGAGTGTCCGTAGAGGAGAGGAGAGGGGATGAAAGGAGGAGGAGGGGTGGTGGTGGTATGTCTCTTTCCGTCCCCCAGCTCTCTGGCTTCCTATCCCAGGCTGTGTCGGCGTCCTAAGGATCCGATGCAAGCCGCCCAAGCTCCCAGCATGCTTCCGAGCCGTAATGGCCGCTTCTATCCCAAAGCTTTGCGGTGTCTGTCTGCCTCTGTAATGAATGTGACTGTGTGTGTGTCTGTGTGTGTGTGTCTCTCTCTCTCTCTCTTTCTCTCTTTTTGCTCAGGTTTCTCGACTCTTCCTGCAGTGGCTGTCTTCCATCTCTCTCTACCGGCCACGCCAGGAAGCTCCGCCACAGGAATTTCAACAAGCCGGTAAAGGATGATCTATCCCGGGTTACATGGCTCCAGGTGTTTAATGGAGCTCGAGCGCCCCCATATGGTCAAACATGAAGCATATTTCACTTAAATTGACTTTTTAAAATCGTTTTATGAGCAATTTCTGTACATGTAGCTTATTTGACGCACTTTAAAATGACAGCCCTCTCCATAATTAACCAGATATGCATAGCCTGAAGAAAAGTACAAATAAATTACATAAGTTCAGGGAAATAAATAGGGAGGAAAATGCAAAAAACAAATAATACAACCCTATAAGGTGCTGTATGAGGCTTTTTCTTGCCATGGAATTTGTTCCACTTGTCAATAATGATGTGAATTATGTGCTATGGCTTTTATCATATCTCCACCTACATGTATAACACCTGTGGAAGATATTGGACACAGCATGCTTCACCAACATAATCAAAACACCAAATTAGGTCCTGGCTCGAGGCTCGTGGTGATCCAACACCTTACAAAGACACAAAGACTATTTTGATTCCTCTTTGATTCAGCCATCTGTTCTTGTCATAACTAGCCAGAGCTTGTCCTTGTGATTCAGGTTCCTCCACACACTCATTTAGTTGCCCCTGCACTAACCCTGAACCGTAACAATAACAACAAACAAACCAGATACATGACATCCATCTACACTAGTTAACTTATGTAATGATCGTGCAGTGTGAAACTATCCAAAGCAGCAGAATGGTAAATCACTAAAGAGGTTGGTAAAAACATGCTCAATAAACCTCTGTTATTATGGAAATTGAAAATATAAAAACAGCTTAATGCAATTTAATAGTTCACATTTACATACTTGGAGCTCACTGCATGTTACAGGATTTCTATCCACCAATGTTTCCCTATCTAAGAAGAGTTTTAGTTTTGGATAAAGATGAACTAATGGAGCACACTGCCATCTAAAGGCTAACTAAATTAAACTATCCCATTGTATGAAATTAATTCTATTCAAAAATGTATGTAAAAGGTTACAAACACACTATTTTTTTTACAATACAATCTCTAATCTCTAGTCGAAATGAGTGCAACCAACAGAAACAGTCACTGACACATTTTGAGCCACAGTTCATATCAGGGACAAAAGCAGAAATGTGTAGCTCAGTGTTTGCTCTACTCATAATAGCCTATTTTGATGTGAGGTGCTTCTGTTTATAAGTCTGTTCTGTTGTGCAGGATGAAAACACAGCCATCAGAGGACAATCTCAGTACATGATCACCCTGAGGTCAAAAACCCCATGAAGTCTAGAGATTATGTCATTTAATCCCATAAAGATCACCTTGAATCGGACCCACACAGCTTCTACCCCACATTTCTCTCAGTGGGAAACACCGATTATAGAGTGAGCTCAGGTGAGGCTGTGCTGAACAAATCTCCTTATGAGCTGGAAACTTTCACAAAAAATTATGCCAGTTTTTGATCGTTTCAAACATCTGCATCGACTTCGTAGTCCTGAGTTATGTCATAAACCCTGTATGTCTTCTTGAGGCTTCTTGTCCCAACTTCCAAAAAGTATCCTACTTTGTTTAAGTCTCTAAACTCTCAGGGCAAAGTTTGCCATTTTAATCCAAAGATGTAAAGAGATCATGACAGTCAAAGAGATCATGACAGTCAAAGAGTAAAATTCCACTCATATTGAGACAAAGACTTGTGTCATATTGTAATGAAGAGGAGAAAGACTGGAGGCGACATCCAAATTTGAGTGTAATTATCTGTCTTTCAGCCTCTGCCCTCAAACTGCCACTCATCTTTTTTTTTTTTTTTAACTGTTTTGGCACAAGGGTCGGTGCATGGCGGCAATAAACCCCTGATATCATTCTATGGGAGTAAATATTATTTCAAGACATAGTGTGGGAAATAATAAATAAGTAGCACACACAGAAGTTTGAAATTCAGTCCACAATTTAAGAAAGAAACTGTCACAATCAAAGAGACTGAGATCTAAACTGGCACTCCATCAATAATAAAGTCCGAAAATGATCCCAGAAGGAAGACCCATTTTCCTAGCTTCCCTTTTAATCTATTAAGCATAGACTCACATGCTGCAAGCTCTACCACAGCATCTATCCAATCTTTACAATGTACTACAAGGCTAGAGCTGTCGTCTATGTCTAAGTGGCCAATGTATAGTATACGTTGGTGAGTCACTGCTGCTGTAACAGGTTTGACATTAGCTGTGTATCATCATCAGTCCCAACATGCAGAGAACAGAGCTTCACTCATCGAGCGATATGATGATAAAACAGAAGCAAAACAGAAAGTGTCAGCGACTAAACCAGCATGTAGAGCAAATACTTTATTTATCATGTCATGGGTTCAAGCACCGAGCAAACATTCATACATTTTCCCTCCCTTCCTGTTCATCTTGAAATACAATCTTAACACATCATAAACAAGCAAGGCCATTGCCTCTGCTGTCCTCTGCACTACAGCACGAAACAGAAAGTTCTTCAGAGTAACAGATGGAGCAACAAGCTGAAGGCCGAAGGAAAAGTAACTCCCGAAAGAGGTTTATGGAAAATGCAGTTTTAACTTATAACTGTAAAAGGACCAAATATATGACTTGGGTGCTTCTGGTCATTTAGGAAATCGTCTCACATTATCAAATCAAATACGACATTATCAATAATTACCATTAATCAAGGACCTGCGGCTAAATGAACAAATCCATGCAGATTTTCTTCCCTTCCCTTCTTTATCTCGTTCTGTTTTTCATTATTTTTAATATCCTGTCTTCACCCCTCATTACAGGACTAACACACATCACATTATCCACACTCCAGTGGAGATACAAACAGACACCTTGAGGATACAAATCTTCCATAATGAAAGAAAAACAGCCGGTAGATGTTGATGTTCTGTGTTGTTGTCTGTCTGCAGCCCCCCCCCCCCCCCCCCCCTTCAGAGAGGTTAGTGTGACCCTGGTCTCAAGGTCTCAGTAACATTTCATGTCTAGTACACAGCAGAACATACAAATGAGACGCCTTTTAGTCTACATACAAATGTGACATAGGACTACTGTCACAGCTAATCTTTTTAACATCTTTCGTCACTTCATTGGTATGACACTAAACAAAGCAGGTTTTATCTACAGAGCACAATGTGGGAAATCTTTATATCTCCCCCTAGTGGTGAACAATATAAATGACAGTAAACTCTGACCCCAACTGACTGAAGTTACTGTCTTTCTTTAGTGTTCTTTTCATTTTTATTAATCAGTTCATTGTGTAGAAATTATATTTATAAATGAGAAATTGAAAGTTATAAAATGACAGCATGTGCATGTGTATTAATGTGTGGCACTGATGAAATGAATCATCTCGTTCTCCTCTCTTCGTCACTTTCTGTTTTCTTGTGTTTGTGTGTGTGTGTGTGTGTGTGTGTGTGTGTGTATGCTGTCATGTTGAGTCCAGCTGCACAATGAATGTGCTCTGTGAGCCAAAAGGACATTACAGTCCTCTCAACACATCAACATGACCAACGCCTCAGCAGCAGAGCTCCACCACACCTCCTGAAACCACTGTTAACACATGAAACTCACACATCCAACACAAACATTAAACATCCACCATTTCATCTCTGACCCTTGATATTGCCGGGAGGAATGTCCATTTATAAAATAGCTAAAAATGACAGATATCTCAATAATATCAAACAATATGAACTTCTGATCCACGCTGGCATTTATATTTCAATTACAGCCTAACAGAGCAGTTTAGTGCCCTAAAAAAACAGAAGATTTAATCAAATCTATTGTGAGTCGGAGTGTGACTTGGATTAGTGTGTTATTTGGCCACATAAATTTTAGATAAGATTTTTCAGTAGTCTGACCTTTGCCACACAGTACCATTTCAAATTTTCACAAATTACTGAAAACTCAATTACAGTTTAAAAATGTGCCTGTGGTTAAATCATCCACAACAGCCTCAATCCATGGTTCATACAAGAATGCAGACAATTAATTAGGATGTCCCGCAATACAATATATCAACATGTGAATGAAGTCAGTGGTCAGCAGGGACGAGCAAACTGCAGTTATGAGGAGGGCCATTAAAACTCTGGAAAATATGCACAGTGACTCAACTATATATTACTACCTTACAACTGCAGATTACAACTATCTAATCTGTAACATTGGAAGAGTATTTTGAATTTGATCCATAGTCTGACTTAAACCTTTGTACATGAACTCAGTTATCTCCTCTCCTATATATCTAAGAAATATGCAAATACTGGGTGTGAGTAGTTTAATCTGTTTTAAGGTGAGCACGGAGAAACTTTCCCTCTTCAGTAAATGAATGTGAAAGTAAATGAATGTGAAGTTCAAACATCCGACTGAAAGAACAAGAAGACAAACACTTCACTGAGTGTAGAGAGGGGACTTTAAACATTGACATCTTAAAGGGGAACTTCTTTTGAAAACTGTGAGCATTAATCAAGTAGGAAAGGCCAGAAAAGACTGAGTTGCATCGTGGGAAATGTAGGATCCGATATGTTTCTCGGCCTCTGCTGCATCCCATCAGATTTAACCATGTTTCTTTTAATCTCTCTGGCAAATCATCAATTTTATACTAAATATAACTATATTAAATCCCTGTAGCACATTTTTAAGTAATGTGACGCCATACAGGCTTTCACATGTCGCTTCTTTGGATATGTTAAAAAGTTTTTAATTCTCTGATGGTTTGGTCCATTAAAATATTCAATATAAGCGACTTAAAACTGAATGATCGCAGCTCAAATAACACACTTCTCTCTGTCTCATTTTATCTTCTCCTGATTTCAAGGTCTTCTCTCTCTCTCTCTCTCTCTCTCTCTCTCTCTCTCTCTCTCTCTCTCTCTCTCTCTCTCTCTCTCTCTCTCTCTCTCTCTCTCTCTCTCTCTCTCTCTCTCTCTCTCTCTCTCTCTCTCTCCCCAAACTGTCTCTCCCCCAGTTTTTCTCAGAAATGTCTCTGTGCTTCTCTTTTATTCTGTCTTCTGTTTCTCACTTTTTCCTCCACTTCAGGTTTCTTTATAAATCTTACTTTCGTTCTCTTGTCCTCTTCAATCTTTTCCCCCCTTCATTTTCTCTGTCTCAATCTATCCTGCAGTTCCTGGCTGTGCTTCTTAACTTTCTGTTTCCTTCTTTCTCTCAACCCTTTTCTTTCTCTTTCTGTTTTGTGACCTCCCATGCCCCTGTCTTTAGTTAAAAGGTAATAATTTCTTTCCCTGTACACCTCCCCCTCCTCTTTGAACCTTGCCCTCTTTTTACTCCTCCGCTGCCTCCCTCTCTTTCTCACCCTCACTATTTCTTTCCTCTCTTCATTACCTTTTACATCTACTGGATCATTCACTCTTTCTCTGTCTTTTCCTTTACAGACGCCCTGCTCTTTTCTCCCGCTCCAAATTAAAATTCTGACACTCTCTTTCACTATTTGTTTTGTCCCCCTCCACACCCCTCCTTTTATGTCCAGTGTCAGTGTCTCTCACCCCCACCGCCATTGCTTTTTGCTTGCCTTTTATAACCATGGAAACAGAGGAGACCACATCGCCATAGCAACAGGGGAATAGCCGGGGACTTGGGCCGAGGCTTTCCTCTCAGCTGCCTGTGGAGAAATGTGGAAGGAATAGCAGCAGGCAGGGCAGCGGACGCCTAAGTTACATGCTGGCAAAGACGTCTGGGGTCCTGATGCTCACATGCACAAATGAACACATACTGCTGCTGCAGTCTGACACACACACACACACACACACACACACACACACACACACACACACACACACACACACACACACACACACACACACACACAGAGGTAATAGATCATACAGACATTGTTCTGTGTTGCTGCCATCCAGTTTCCATTTATCCAGTTTGGTTGCTGATTATATAAAGTGTCTTTTTCTTCCCCCCTTTAAATCTTTCTTTAATTTCTTATAAATAATCTCAACATTTCTATTGTTTTGTTTTAGTTGAGTTGTTGTTGGTTTTGTTCTCACTCTTTTCTTCCTCATTGCTTCTGTCTTTTCTCTTGCAGTTATGAATACAAACACATTCATACACATGTGCGCCCCACACAGCTGTTCTTGGCAGCATAATTATAATAATTATTGTAATCGCAACTGTTATTATTATATTTATAGATTTCTCTGATATTAGTTTAATTTGTCTTGTTCATGTAAAGTTTTTGTCATTTATTTCCTCACTTTATGTTTCTAGCTCTGTCTGTGTTCATGTGTTGTCACTTTGCACCAATAAAAATATAATAATAACAAATAAATAAAGTAAATTTACACCATTTTCTTTCTGTTACCACTGCAAATAACCAAACTAAACAAATCTGTGCATATAGAAATACACTTTACAGATGTCTAAATGTGCTTACTGTAATTATAACATCTCATCTAACAGATCATCCTGGACCCATTCTTACTAGATTTCGTAATTCCAGAGGTGAATTGTGAAACTCCAACTTGTTCAAATAAACAGAAAAACCAGCAGCTGTTGGGAAGTTTCATTGACATTCATGCTCAGCAGGCAGGCTGAGCGGTCCAAAGAGGCTGAATAACAGAGTCAGGACAGCAGCGTCTCTCTTTATACCCAAAACTCTTCACAAAGCACCTTGTGTTTCCTCTCTCTCTCTTTCCATTACTTCTGCCTGATGTTACTATATTCATGTAGGAAAGCATCTTTCCCTCTTCTTGTTTCTATTTCAGTACTTTCTCTCATAAAAATCAGTATTCTAGTCACAGGAGTTCTTTTGTTCTCTTATTTTTGGTTTCTAGGTCTCTGCATTACTCATAGTTTCTTATAATCTTTCTAACCAATAAATTGAGCTTTTTCTGCTGTAACTGGACTGTAAATCATGTCGCCTGTTGGCACAAGCAGCTTAATGTATTCATTTGCCACATTCCAGCCTTTGCTTGAATGGAAATTGAGGTCAATGTAAACACATAGGCCATATTATGTAAAAATGTAATATCATCACAATAGCCTTCACGCCCGAATGAGCGCTGGACACGCCTGGGAAATACTGGATGTTACCAGAGACGTGAGCTAATGTTGCATCGCTCTGTGCTTACAGAGTGAATTTTGGCAGCATCGCAGAATCCTGCTGTGGTATTAATGTAAAACTGAAAGTGAGGAGGAGAATTTAATAATTTAGATCAATATATTTCCAGTTCACAGTATTTCTTAAGAATCAGAAGTTGATTTAAGATGATTGGATAGACTGTAAACTGCATCTAGACTGTAAAAAAAAAAGTGTGAGCACAGTTGTCATTTATTTGAGTTTGCTTGAAAAATATAAAATTTAATTGTATGATTTTGAAAAGATACAGAGGTGCAGACCAGTGGGAGCCTCAGTACAAGTTTTCTCACAACTCTTCTCTTTTATATGCAATGCTTTATTCACTTATCATTTTCCAGCATGTTGCGTTCACCAGAGTGGTGTCTGAGGTTGTTTCTGGTTTCATTATATACAGTCCATCAACTAGTCGTGTGAAATGACAATACAACATAGGACATTCTTCATAACAGGATTCAACAAGTATGGGCAGGCCAAAATAAAAAAAAGGAGATTTAATCTTGATTTCAACACATTCCTCCTTGTAGTGAAATTCATCTTATTCTCAAAGTTCAAATTTAAGACTTAAACTTGATTATTAAGAAAATGAGCAACTGTACGGTTCCCCAGATTCACTGTCTGTATGCACCTGTAAATGACTAAAACAGGTGAAATGACACGTCTTCCTCTCAAATCCCCTATATTGTAGAAATACCCTGTGTCATAAACATTTAAAAACTGTATTTACGTGTATAAAGGGCACACAAGGTGCTCATTCCTAAATAAATCTGTTTTATTTATTAACTTAGCACACAGGATATTTCTCAGAGTAATAGTGATGAGGAGGTGACTGTCAATATAATATTGGTCTTCATTTATATAACACTTTCTTTACAAGATTACAAAGTGCTGCATGAGCCAAAGCACTAACGCAGAACAACAATCAAACAATATGAGCCCAGAGCTCATTTTTGCCCTGCTAATTAGTTTATCCACCCGAGACAGAAGTCATCACATCTAATTCCTCATTTAACCCTCTCAGGCTTAAACCTGCAAACATTTGGGAAATTAAGCATACAGTAGCGTACTGGAGAAGAATTGTGAAACTTCAATTGAATTTTAAAGCATAAATCAGTGTGTAAGAGCAGGTGCTGCTTGTTGCATTTTCCATAAAGAACGACAGACTGTGCCACGCTGCACACAGTCAGCGTAGTAATGGCTCCACAAATCAGCAGCTTCCAGAGACGTTTGTTAGGTAAGCGTAAAGGAGATTTCACAGAGCAGAATATTGGCAGTGTTATAAAGGCGTCATCTGTATTTAAACTCCTCGGTGGTTTGTGACGGGGCCAACGTCAACTCAGCTGCTACCTGCGGCTGTCAGAACCGAATAATCTCCACATAAACACGTCTGACTCGCTGACTCAGCCCAAAGGTGCTGCCAGGAAACTCCCCAACGGTCTGAATGTTTTAATAATCACAGATAATAGTTATTTGTGTTTTGGTTTTCTTAATCTTTCATGCTTTGAGAATTGACCTCCGTTATCTCTTTGCCTAACCCGACCCACACACAGAACCCCTTGATGTCCAAAGAGTAACAGCTGTTTATTTTCACTACATGCTACATTTCCATCCAGAAGACATTAAAAAAAAAAGAGGAGTGGAAAAATGTAGCCACTTGTCTCACAGAGGAGCTCGTTAGAAACATCATATGAGGTCATGTGGATCAACCTCATCAAAGCTGCCAGCCACCATGACAGATGGATTCACTGAGAAAACCTGACATTAAACTTTTAAGATGAACAATTCAGCAACTAAATCTGTTTCTTTCATTATTTCCGCTATAAGAAAAACAGATTTTTATTATTTATCTTGTCTGTTTAGTTTTAAAAAAGTCCAACTCGGATGAGGAGAAGAATAATGAACACGAAACTAATGATGAAACATTTTGTGCTGAGACATTAATCTAAAGATGACCACAGGACATAAAAGTGACGCCAGCCTTCTTCAACCAGACTGCAGGCATGATAGCTGATTACGACCACATCACTGCTCGGATCTGCTCGTAATTAATCACATGTAAACATTTAAGAGCGAAGTCAAGGTTTTTTTTTTTCCTGGCTCTCACATGTTGATGTCAGAATAAAAGGATTTTTCTTTTTTTCCCTCCATTTTTCTGTATTTCATCATGCTCGTGGAAGTGATTTGTTGGCAAAAGCGAGATTAATTTCAGCTCTCCTGGGTAAGAAAAGATATCGTTTGTTGGGACTTGTTCAAGGACAGGTTCACAAAGTCCTTTTGTTCATACTCATGACTAAGAGATCTGTTCATCAAGCTAAGTGATGGAGTCCTCCTTCTTTCATGCAATATTGTATTTAACAGTTTATCTAAAGCTTCAGCTGCCCACATTAGTGATATCAGGTCAAACTCTTTTTAAAGTTAGTCTTTTTAGTGCCAAATTCCTTCTTTTTGTTACTGTTTTTCTACTGCCGAACAGGAAAACACTGCCTGCCAAGACACAAAGAAGGAAATTCTTACTAAAAAGACTGAAATTATGTAAGATATCCACTTTTTGGCTACCTCAGATGGCTGAAATCTCATTTTAGCTCCAGATAAACTTTTTAAGTATATTTTTTCTGTGTATTTTGTCGTCCATCATTTACATTGTAAACATATTTAGAGAGAGATTAATTATGGTCATTATGAACAGGAGGAACGATTACTGCAAGAAAAGTGATCATATGAGCGCCTTACTGTTGTTTTAAAGCAAGCTTGAAAACCTGTGATTCCCCTCTAGGTGCTTTTCTTTTTAGTAATACTCTCAGGTTGCTTTACAGATTGTTTTGTGCTTTTCTCTGCGAGTGTTCAGCTTCACGTTTCACATTATGTAGAACATTCACAGATTTTTTTTTCTTCTTTAAACCATGAAACCGCCTTTTTTAAATCTCTTTCCTTTCATCTATTATTATCCCTCTTTCAGCTTCGGTGCATGTGAGTGCATGTGTAAGATGTGTGGGCATGTGACGGTCTCTATTTATCACACACACACACACACACAAACACACACACACACACACACACACACACACACTTATGCAAACATTAGCAAACATTAACATTCACACACACTTTCCAACTTCAGATGTACAAATTCCCCTTTACTGTCTCTCTCATCTGCTGCTGCTGTACACACATTTTCTCAACCCTACACACACACACACACACACACACACACACACACACACACACACACACACACACACACACACACACACACACACACACATACACACACGCACAGAGACAGTCTTTTTCTAGTATTAGCGTGTCACTTTTACACTTGTCATCGCCCATGCACGACAGTTGTTTTAGTTGTTTTTGGAGCCGTGATAATCACCACAGAGCAGCCTGTCTACTTGCTTAAAGAGATAAACTTATTAAATAAAACTAATTTGTCTAAACTTGTTTGTAATTATATAGCAACAATTATTTTCTTCACACTGACACAAAAAACAATTTCTCCGACACGGACTCATATACACTTACATCAGCTTTTCACACTGACTTTCTCATGTGCAAAATTATGTCAAATTAAAGGTGCAGTGTGTAGAATTTAGCGGCATTTAGCAAAACGGACTTGACAGAAATGGAATATATTACTCATTCATTCAAGTATGTTTTAATGAAAATAGAGTCCTTTTTATCTAGATAGCCGGCCATGTTGCACCGCCATGTTTCTACAGTAGCCCAGAATGGACAAACCAAACACTGGCTCTAGAGAGACGTATGTGTTTTTCAGCCACCGTATGTTCTCCTAGATGTTTTAAAGAGGAGGAGGAGAGGTCTTCAGCTGGTTGCAATGTGCAACTTCACCGCTAGATGCTACTAAATCCTACACACTGGTCCTTTAAATAAAAAATTGAGTCCTCTTTTCCAGCAGCTGACGTCTTGGCTCACAGAAACTGCAAGTCTTCCCCCACCGAAGATTTACAGACAGATTTGGGAGGGACGAGATTCAGCTGAAAGCTCCCCTTAAACCGGCTGTAAATATGGCTGATTGTGAAACCAGATATCTCTGAAACACCACACAGCCTTCTCTTGTGAATGGACACAGAAGCTTAAAGACTCTAAAACATTAATGCTGTTAGTCTGGTGGCGTCTGCCAACTGGAAATGCATCCAGTGCAGGAATGACACAGATCGTCTTTACTCATGAGCACTAAAAGAGCATTAAAATACACAATACCCACAAAACATCTCCCTCTCTCTCACCATCTCTCTCTCCCTCTCTCCTTCTCTCTCTATCTCTCTCTCGCCATCATCTCTGACATAAACTCCGTCACCTCGTCCTGACCTACATGCTGTTTCCCTTTCTATAAAGTAGGTTTTTACTGTCCTGTCATTGCCTCACCACTTTAACACTCCTACCCCCATCATTTCACATAAAACTGTCATTTGCACTGTGCTTCAAGTTTATAACTAAATAAAAGAAACAGTCAGTACAAAACAAAAGCTTGCACATGAACACAAAGAAAGGAAGAGTATTGGCTACTGAATCATTTGCATGGGTGGTCCGGCTGACAGTGTGTAATATGAGTGGGGAATATGGATAGTCTTCTATGTTATAGAAGGTATACAGTATGTAATATTATATCACAATATCAATAAACAGTATGGACAATTGTTGTGATATATGCATGTCTTGACAATCTTAAACAGGAAGGTATAAAACACTACAAACAGGCTTTTCTTGATATTTTTATACAACAGCAGCTCGAGCAGTGCTGTTAGTTTGTTCTAATGATCTGAATGAAAAATGTTATTTGTTGCTGATCGAAGTGTTTGAGCATTGCATCGACTGAAAGCCAACAGAGGCAGAGCTGCTGCATATGCCGAGGATGCTGCAGTCGAGGACATCCATCCTCTGATGTACATTTATGTGATAAAAGCCTCAAACAGGAAATAATAATCAGCACAATTATGACATAACGCTAAAATCTATGTGAGCTGAAAAAGCCTCGGTTGAAATGATGCACTGCACTCAACCCACTTTTATATAATTTGCCCCAGTTATCAAGATGGAATCTCCCCTCTCCACCAAAAGAGAGGAAGCTATGAGCACGCTGCCAGTGTCGCAATACATCAGTAGGGAAACCCTGGCTTCTGCACAGGACTCACTAACCTACATTTTTCCTCCATCTTCTGTTACTGCGAGTGAGAGGGGAGGAAAGAGGGACAGAGAGGGAGGACTCTGATTTTGTAGCAGTGTAAGGTGTCTGAGTGTAAGGATGAAGTCAATACATTTTCTCCTGTTTTAACACTGTATATGTATGGCAACTATAACTCAAATGCATGCATTATATGAGCAACTAAACAATGCTTGCATTTACTACTCTTCTAATTTTAGGTTGCCTTATTAACATCTGGCCAAAGAAGACAGATGAAAATTGGCTTTTTAGGCTAACTCTGTCTCATTTACAGTTCTATTTTTATGTTGATTAATAAGTAATGTCCCTGTCAAATTAATAAAACATGAAAATGAAATGACATTTACTAGACGTTATGACTCAGTGATTTGAACATGAGGCTCAAAGTTGGAAAAAAGAAAAAGGAAACACAAACTTTCAGCCTGTTTTGACATTTACAAACCATCACTTAATCATAATAATAATGAATTCAAGAGTTATAAGACTTCAGTAGCAATTATAGACACATTTATCCCATCTTAACTATAACAAAGCGCCTCCTCTCATCTCTGTGGCATTTACTGAATGTGGATCTTTTAATAACACGTGTCATTTTCTAGCGTGTGTGCCTTTAAGCACAACCAGGAGGACTTTAAACATCGGTGTCCAAGAAAATGTCAGCAGTTAAGAATGAGGTGGACACATTGTGTAACTATGACTCAATGCTTCAAAACATCTGCTTTTCCCAAATAACAGATAAAATAATAACATTTATCATTGTTTATCTGACTCAATGACAAGAAACTGGGGAAGTAATCAAAGTAATTAAGTGTAAGAAACATGTTACGAAACACATACAACAACTGAACGATGATTATGGATTATTCAACTTGAAATAAGGAAAGTGTGAAAAGACGCATACTCCATAAAAAGTCTTTGAAATAACAATGGTCAAATGTCATTTTTTATAGTTTTTGGCTACAGATGCATGTAGACGCTATCAATGTTACTTTTCCATCATTATTCCTCACCAGTTTTATTCTGCGTTTGCTCATATCATGCACAAAGTCTCTCTTCACATCTGACATCTGAATATTCATCTTTTCACAGCTCACGTCCAGAATTTGGGGTGTGCAGTAAATCATGAGTCAGTCACAAGGAAGCAGATGTAAAAAGCTCTGCTGCCTCACTTCTTTTTTATGTTTATTGGATAAAAACTGATGCAGAGTGTTTTAATTAATTCAGTTTTTTCTTCAGTGTGATTTCACAAAGAGTCAACGTCCATATCAAACGCTTTCACTGTGGATTTGATGTTTTTAACAAGAAACTCACTCAGATATCATCTTTCTAATTATGAATGATGTTTATATGACATTACATCCATCTGGCAGGCAAAAACTTGTCCAAAATGACCATTGTTTCAACCACATAAGGAGCAGTTTTGGGTTCGGTACTCAAGGGCGCTTCAACATGTAGAAAGGAGAAACAGGGCATCGAACCAACAACCCTACAAGATGGATGTGTCCTGTTAGTTTTCATGACAGATTGATTGTGTTTTAGCATGAATCCAACTATCCACTGAGCTCAATCACTCTTTTCAACCAACATCCTGCTGCACATTCACACTTTTACACACATTCACCACCGGAAGCCACTCAGAACAACCACATCCTTCTTGTTAATGAGCATTTCCACTCAACACTTTTGTCAGCTCTGTGCCTTGCTCAAAAGCCCACTGACAGAATATAAACACAGCAAGAGTGTGTGATTCTGAGACCCATCAGCGGTTTGGTTTCTCTCTTACCTGCAACACGAACGATCGCTCTCTCCGCGGGGTCCAGCACAGAGTCCTGGCTCTTCCTCTTCCTCCTCTCGTGCTTGGACAGGTTCCATGGCAACGTGTCTCCTGGAGGCCCCACAAGTGCAGAGGTGCACGGGGACAACGACCCCCCCGAACGCTCGCTGCGGAAGGACGGCTCGCTGACGCAGGAGCGCTCGCTCAGAGTATCATCGTCTGAAGACTCCATCTCACTTCAGGGCTGCAGGGAGGAGAGAGATGAGGAAGAGGAAAGGAGGGAGAAGAAGAATGAGAAGGAGGGATGGATGGAGGAGAGAGGGATGTAGAGCAGGAGGGGGGAGGGGAAAGAAACAAGGTCAAAAGAGTGGAGGAGGAAAGATGGGAGAAGAAGAATTGTGGGAAAAGAGAGAGAGAGAAGAAGGAGCATTAGAGGAAGTGTAGATGCTGTATAATTCATCGCTGCTTTACAGTGTGATCCCGCTTCATGAATGATGCAAAGTTTCAACATAACAGCTCTGAAACAACAGTAATAATGAAGTGATCAGGAAGCTGAAGGAGAAGAAACAACTGGGTTAAATCAGTCATCATGTTCATGTCTAGACAACAGTTTGAGAGTTCAGGAGGCTGCAGTGATGCAGACTGGAGGAGGAAATAACTGCTCTGAGGAGAAGATGAAAGGAGGAAGCACATGACATGGGTATCATTACTGAGGCCCATCAGGAGTGGAGGACTGTGGACTCAGACTGAGAAAATATGAATGGATTTCCAGCCCAAAGTGAATACACCAAAATAATCTTGATCTATAATATATGTATATTCTTAATAGTTATTATAATTACTGATTTATAACATTCCCAACCAGTTAAACCATAAAAGATAATTCAGAGAATCATCTGCAAACTGTAAAGATTCTACTTGTATGTATTTGCATCACCCCGGGCAAATGTGTGTCAACTTGCATCTTTTCAACGGCAAGTACATTTTTAGACCACGCTGCCAACATAACAGCTGATCGGTCCACCATTTTGATCCGGAATTAAATATCAACAACGACTGGACAGATTGACATGAAGTATGGTACAAATATCCGAAGGTCCCCAGAGGATGAAGACTTTGTGGAAATGGCTGACCCAGCTTTTTTTAAATCTTTATTATCCATTTCTGTCATTTATGAACAAATAAATCTACCATTGACCTCAGCTGGACTTTGTGTTTGATGATATTAGTCATTTTTAACATGCTAACACACTAAAGTAAGATGGTGAACATGTTAAACATAATTCATTCTCCTGTCAGTGCTTGTGACGAAGGAACTGACATATCTGGAGTTGGTCCCCAGGCCCTGCTCAATGGCTGCCCACTGCTCCTAGTACTTAGGATTGGTTAAATGCAGAGACTGAATTTCACTGTATAACTGTATGTGTGACTAATAAAGTACATTTATAAACCACTAAACATCCATTTAGCATGCAGATGTTAGCTCAAAGGGAATACTGTGAGCTGTGAGTGTGGCTGTGGCCCTTCTTATTTTTTATTATAACACTTTGATCTATTAGGTTATTCACCTAATAAATATTTTACTATGAATACAACTTCTAGCATCAAATATTACATATAATTATATATAATATACATATAATCATATAACATTTGTATGTAATTATATCACAACCAGATAATTATGCTCACAAAATAGCGACTTTCTGAAAGCTTAAGTGTACTGTGATAAGCGTGTATAGTGATTGCAGGTTATCAGCCATATTTACAGCACATAAACACACACGCACACACACACACACACACACTGAGACCTAACAATACATGTTAAAAAAAAAGACAAAAAGCTTAATTCACTCAATCGTGCATCACCTGATAGAAATCCCTGAGATTTAGAAACATCATGTTCTCCTCGGAGATGATTAATTGATCACATGGATGACGATACTGAAGAAAGAAACGAGGGATTTCTTCAAAGTAACTGTTGGAGTTCAGCTGGCTGAGACGAGGAAAGACTAAAGAGAGGAGATGAGATTTCAAGGCTTCTCCAGTATTTCTATTTTTAAAGAAGTCAATATACCAGTAAGACAGGAGAGTGCTTTTTCTTTCCACGTCTCACTTTCACCCACTGCCCTTCCTCCCTTTTCTTTATTCCTCCACCTTTACGTCACTCTATCTGTTGCTCCTCCATCTTCACACAGGCTCTGTCTCTTTAATTTGAATCCTGCTTTATTGGCATTAAGTTTAAACTTCAATATATATTCATTATAAAGCGGACAGGTTTGCAACAGTAAATATGTGTTGTAAGCATGAGACTGTGTGTTTGTGTGTGTGTGTGTGTGTGTGTGTGTGTGTGTGTGTGTGTGTGTGTGTGTGTGTGTGTGTGTGTGTGTGTGTGTGTGGACTCTGGGGATCTGATGCTCAGCGCTGTCTGTCACAGTAAATCAATACATCTACTTTCAGCAAACCAGTGTCCTGTGAAAATGAATTGGTTTTATTGGCTTTCATATTTGAGCTCAGTGAAGCAACCCAGCAGTTCAGCAGGTTGTTGAGCATCCGCTGTGTGCTCAATGTGGGTTTCTAATTTGACTCACAAACTTTAAACATGTTTTACTACAAATATGAATATACTTTAATGCTTATCATGTTGTAAAATATGCTTTAAAACCTAAGGGAAGTCATCTGTGTGAGTTACAAGGTTAGTAAAGGAGACTTTTCTATTAAATCAGCCATTACAGCTGCATTAAGCAAATAACAAAGAAAGCAAATAAAATGTTCCATGTGTTATTATTATATAACTCAAGTTTAGAGAGCTTGCTAATTGATATTCAAAGCTTATGAAAATCGATGTAAACTCATAGCTGTGTGGGAAAAATATACAAAAAGAGTCTGCAGCCATGCAGCAGCTCCGAGAGCCTGCAGGCACAGTCCTGCTTTGAGCTATCCGCTGTTTATGAGATCATATTTATGATGTTTACCAGGTCAGCTTTCTTGTTTGCATGCCATTAGTGTTGCAAGTATTTGATCTGATCTGAGGATGGTGCTACATGAAAAGTTAAAGTATCACAAGTTGTTTATAGTCATTCTGATGGGGACATGAACCAATATATCAAATTAAAAGGCAGGTAATCTGATAGTTGGAGAGACATTTCACATAGTGCCACAAATGTAAACTTTGAGGAGGTGCTAGATGAAAAGTTGAGGTATCACTGAAGTCAGTAGGATATATCATCTAGGAACCATGAATGACAAAATGTAACACCAGTCCATCCAAGTGTTGTTGCATCTCTGGAGCGACTAAGAATCTGATCCTCTACAGCATAAAAATCAAAAATAGTCAGCCACAGTGCACAGAAAGTTTGTATTTAAGGATCCAAAACTTGCACACTAAGATATAAAACCTACTTCTATTCTATTCTCTATCATAATTGACCTCACTCAAAACAGGTTCAAAGAAAAGTAAAAAATCCCATTTCAGCATCCAAACTGCAGGAGTTACGGCTCTCCTTGCTTCACTTTTATCTTCACAGTCTTCACATTAAAACCAGGGGAGACCCTCTCTGATGTAGCAGCTCCAGGTAACAACATGATTTTGCCATCCAAGCAGGCTGAGATTCAAATAAGTATCTCAATACTATTCAGATAGTGTCTTAAAAGAAAGTGAAACAAGGCAGATTGTTGTTTTTATCTGGAGTACAAAGGTCAAAGGTTGTGATGAAGGTTGCAGAAAAGTCTGAAATGAATGACAACAGAAGCACATGGATCACTCAGGCTCATAACATAGTAAAAATATGTTTGAGTGGATGTCAAAGTCATGAAGAAAACATCCTCAGAGGTACGTATTACAACTTTCTGACAAAGTGGAAACAATTTCGAGAATCCTTTGTTGAATATTCACCAAATATTTATCTGTGTGTCGCAATGAATCCAGTTACCAGTAAAAACGGTTACTTCAACTTCTGAGAATCTGCTCTCAGGAAGCAAATGAAGTGTGATTGAACTGACTGACTAACTTCTGCTGGCTGCCAAAGAAAACCCAACCGCACTTCTGTCTTTATCTCCCCTCGAGGCTACAGCAGACTAAACTACAGAGCGACCTGAGTGGTGGTCACAGGGTGGGAATGTTTCTGTGTCCAATGTGTGAGTCCAACACAACGGCAGGGATTTCCATCTGGGTTAGTGCTGCCAAAAATCCTCCTCCTCCTCCTCCTCCTCTTCCTCCTCCTCCTCCCACTGCAGGCCCCTGGCTAGACCGCTGGCAAAGTCCCACTTCCTGAATCCCGGTCTCCACAGCAACGCTTCTAGGAAGAGGTTAAAGCCTTCCCAGAATCCTGTGCGGCTCCCCTGTGTGAACGGTTGGGTGTTTCAGTGTGTCGGTCCTTGTGGTTGTGTTTCTGTACGTGTGTGTTTAAGTCAGTTTCCCTGCTGTTTGCTGACAGTGAGTCAGTGCCACTGCAACTAGCGGTTTTATAAATAGGCCCCGAATGGAAGCTTTAAAGCCACACAGCGTATCATTAGAACTCTGTGAGGGGAAAATTAGACATCTGAAGGAACACAAAAAAAAAAAAAAACACTGGAAAAAGGAGTGTGAGACAGAGTGAGGTCACTTCCGTTCCCTTGTTTGAAACCTTAGTTTTATATCAGGGCTGCAAATATTATTATGGGCCTATAAAATATCACTTTATTTTATAGTGCAAGTTGACATCTTTAAATTGCTTGTTTTGTCAGGCAAACAGTACAAAAGGTATTAAGTGTATTATCATAGTGTGTGTTTATATACATGCTAGTATATGATTATGATTTGCCAATGTAAGCACCTTATACTGGCTTTGAGAAGTCTGGATATGCTATTAGAGTACACTAACAGAAGCCAGGATACAGTTGCATGGAAACAACTAATCCAGGTTTTAGAAGAGTCTTTGTTGGTATAGAACATATCGGCTGAGATGGTGAGAAATAAAGAAACACCTGGACACAGATGATTAGTCACCTAGATACTGTTTGAATCACCTAAACAGGGATATGTGTTATGGTTTCTCATACTTCATGTAAACGCTATATTCCAATGATCAAAACCAGGATACTAGCATGTATGTAAAGGCACTCATTAAAAACAAATTATACCAGCAAAAATTCACAGTCTAGAAGCAAATAAAAGTAGATTTTGGTCATTTTTGATTGACAAAATTACTTAAACAATGAAACCATTATCAGAATTGTTGCTAATTGATTTTCCATCCATCCACTAATTGACTAATTGTAATGCTCAATCAAACTATAATTATTTTTTAATCATTTAATTAGACTTATGTCTTTCAAAGCCTTGTCTGGGTTTCAGTCCTTTTAATTGTTAATAAGTGTCAATATTTTCATTTCCAATTAACCTTTTGTTCATTTCTAAATTAATCGTTTAATCTGTACTATGACACAAATCTGTGAGAAAATGTCCATCAAATTTCCCAGAGCCCAAAGTGTATTTTATCCAACAGTAAAAAACGTTAAGATATCCAGTTTGCAATATTGCATAAAACAGTCTAAAGCAGCATAATAATCAAATTTGAGAAGTTGGAATCAGTAAATATTTGTGGGTTTAATGATTAACTTATTATCAAATGTGTTGTTAATTACTTTTTCTGTCAACCAAGTACTCAACTGAGACTTAGTAGTCAACTCTTTGACTTAACATTCAGCACACTAAAATGAATTTATACTGTATGCAACCAAGCATAAAACAACTCTCATATGTATGCACACACACAGACACAGACACACACACACACACACACACAGACACACACACAGACACACACATAGACAAACATCCATGCAGAGATCTTGGCTGCTGCCTCTTCCTGTGACAGCGTGCAGTGGCTGAATCAAACCATGCAGGGATGCTGGATGTTTGACTGGCCTGATTTATAACTCCCAAGTAGGGTTTGAGTTCACACTGTCTGTTCCCACAGCTCAGCCTGGGAGGATACGAGTGTGAGGAGAATAGACCCAGTGACATGAAACAGAAAGAACGCGACTTTGACAAAGATGTAGAGGCAACGGTTAGAAATCCAAGCAACAGAGTTAGAGAGAGAGTGAGAGTGAAAAAAAACAAAACAAAAAGAGGGTCAGGAGAGAGACGGAGGAAGAGAAAAACAGACATTTGCAGAGTAACGGCCGTAACTGCCAGTGCATGTCTTTGTGTCAGAGCAGCATTCCTGCACTCCAGCAGCCGCTGATGAGAGTTTCACCAACATTCAGGCTCAACAGACAAACATAATACCCAATTCTACCTCTCACACTCCAGGGAGCTACACCTGAGCACAGAACACATCTAATCCACAGAGGTGCAGAGCTGGTGTTAAAACCAAAAGCAATAGGAACTGGACTAACTGGTCCTTTTGAGAGGTCCAGTGTTAAAAGAAGTAATAGATTACTGGGAGCCAGTTTCTGCTATTACAAGTATGAAGATTTGTGATTATATGAATACTAACGAAGCACCATTTTTGGTAAGCAGACAATGTCATAAACCTTTCCATTGCTACTAAACAGTGTTGGGGTTAACGCGTTACAAAGTAATTGGTAAGGTAAGGTAATCCGTTATTTTTTAACCAATTACTCCTGTGACTTTTGCCACAAGAATAGAAATTCCGCCACAAATTTGCACCATTACTACTTTTTTGGCAGGCTGGCAGGCACCAGGCTACGTGTGCCGGTTATATCACTGCGCGTGTACAGCAGCTCGGCGAGCAAGAAAGTGAAATATTCACATTATTTAGATTTTATGGGAGGAAATAAGAGCAAGAACATTACAGTGACAAGTAAGTTGTACCCGGGTAACAAGAGCCTGTTGCCCTGTTGCAGTTCATGGATGTGTTTGAAAAGTGGGCATATATTTTAGAAGCCCCTTTAATACAATAAAGAGCTGTAAATGGGACATTGTGTCTGTCATTCCTGCTATAAGATTTACAGATTATGGGCCAGACTTGGCTGTTGGAAGGTAATGCTGTAATGTAACTAGTTACTTTTTAATGGAAGTAACTTTGTAATGTAACGTTCCCCAACACTGCTACTAAAGCTGAAATCCATAATCAGGTCACATACATTTGTGGATCACAGACATCGTATTGCAACACCTGCCAGCCATCATCCTCCAACTATAAAAGGAATAGTTCAATATTTTGAGGAATAAACGTATTTATGCTTTAAGGAGGATATGATAGCTTAGCTTAGCATGAAGACTGGTAACATGGGGGAAAACAGCTAGCTTTGCTCACTCTAAAGTTCAACAAATACAACTTCCAACCCGTCTAAAGCTCATTAATTAACACTGCAGCTCAGTTTTTAATCCGACCACAAACCGAAAAAAAACTACTCAGACTTCATCTCCATGTCTTGTTAAGCTACTACAAACTCAAACTGTTTCAGCGTGTAACTCTCCATTAACCACAATTTTCCTTTTGGAATTTCTCTTTTCATTTCTGTGTACGCATTAAACAAAGAAGATATCTGTTCGGCCTCGGTGCTGGCAGGCATACTTTTGAACTGACAGAGCCAGTATAGCCGTTTCCAGTCTCTGAGTCAAGCTAAGCTGATAGCTGGCTGTAGCTTCATATTAACAGTGTTATCCATCATCTCGTTTAATTATCGGCAAGAAAGTGCATATAAACACATTTCGCAGAATTGCATACTGTCCCTTTAACTTGATTATCTAACATTAGTTTATGCCTTCTTCTTTGGCATCTTATCTTCCTGTAATCTTGCCTGGGTCACATTTCTTTATCTTGTATTGTTAGATGACTGACACTATACAGGTTTTAAGCCTATTAAATTACTCATGATTTAATAGATTAAGGGATCTAATTCACACATCCAGCAGTTACGGAACAACAATATAATTCATTTGGTGTCTTGTTTCTGGTCACCTGGTGAATGTAATGTCTTATATAAGCTTTGTTTTTGGTCCACATGAACTGAGGGAAGTACTTGTCTTTTTAGCTGCTAAATTCTCGACTATGTTCAACATCTAGTCGCTGCTTGTGTGTGTTCGGTGCTGAGCAGGTACTGTGTTGTGTTAAGATTTCTTTTTATGTTTCTTTTTCGTTGTTGTTGTTTTTTTTAGCAGAAACAGCTGCCTGCTGCAGACCTAAAACATAACTGACGAGAGCAATGAGCCTGAACCAACAGTACAGCTGCAACACAGGAAAAAAACCAAGTACATAAAACCAAAACAGTTTACTGA